>NC_048229.1:50589819-50811712 GCF_002007445.2 Ailuropoda melanoleuca
ATTTCTCTTTCTTCAGTCTCGTTATTCGTGTATAGAAATGCAACTGATTTCTGGGCATTGATTTTGTATCAGGGTGAGAAGTGGAGGCAGGGAGGCTTGTAGTAACACGGGCAGCAAGGACTGGTCTACAAGAACTAGTGACAACTTGTCATTTCCTCGCAGAACATTCGAACTAGAAGCTCCCACAGAGAACTTCCAGTATTTCCCTAAGTGGGCCCTGCAGAACATTAGTAAGGAATCCACAAAACAATCTTTGTCAAACATGACTGGGACACCCTGAGCTAAGAAAAGTGAACAGTTCTTTGCTGAAGGACTTCTCAGCCTTTAACTAGCTAAACTTCCTCTCCTAGAGGAATCTCTAGGAGGTCCTGAAATTCAGTGTTTTCCCCAAATTATTTAACTACACAAATCTATTCTCAGAGAGATGGCCTCAGATAAGCGTTCCGTGGAACACACTCTGGGAATGGCTGATCTAGTCAAACCTGCTCACTGCACAGGTGGGGAAACAGGCCAAGGGAGGGGAAATGACTCCTCAAGCTCAACCCACCACTTCCTTAGCCATACTTCCCAAGCAATTCCAATTCCTCAAGTAGTTGTTGATGAAGGGCTTATCTTTGGACTGAAAAAAAATTTTACCCTTTTGCCCTCACTCAGCCTCCCCCACTCTGGCTGCCACTCCCCACCCCTCCTAGTTTCCTGACTGAAATGAATTCACTCAGAATGTTAGTAGTAAAACGGAATGGAGTGAAGCCTGCGGGAAGGCACAGGCACCTTAGACACCTGTCCCTTCCCCACTCAGCACCAGGGATGTGATAGCATCTTTCCACATGGCAGCTGAGTCTGACTTCTTACAAAAATGGGCTCTGCTACCACTGGTCCATCTACCGCACAAGGCTGGCACCCCCGGGGTGGTTTGCAGCCTACGATGCTGAGGTGTTGAAGGTGCTGGAGATGAGGGAGCAGGTGGTAAGATATGGGAGCCAGGAGGACGGGGAAAGGCCCTAAGAAGTGTCCCCAGAACAGGAAATATGCACAACCTGGAGATGAGGCCAATCCTCACTATACGTGCGGTTTCTGTACCGCTGGCTGACAGCAGGAGGGAGACATCCCACCTACGCTGTATTAAGAACTCCCAAAATATTACTGAGATGGAGTGAGGTTGTGAGTGAATGAGTGAGTGCGTGCGTGTGCGTGCGTGTGTGTGGCGTATTTATGTTAATGGGCCCCCCTCCACGCCCCCCTCAACCAGTTTGTTTGTACTGAGGGCTTCTCAACTTGAACCTGTCACTTTATTTATTTTTTTTATTTTTTATTTTTTAAAAAAGATTTTACTTATTTATTTGACAGAGAGAGACAGCTAGAGAGAGAGGGAACACAAGCAGGGGGAGTGGGAGAGGAAGGAGCAGGCTCCCAGCGGAGCAGGGGGCCCAATGCAGGGCTCGATCCCAGGACCCTGGGATCACACCCTGAGCCGAAAGCAGATGCTTAACAATTGAGCCACCCAGGCGCCCCTGAACCTGTCACTTTAAAACCAAACCAACCGAAAGGCCGTAGGAAACAGGCACATACACATGCACTGATTTATGTACTTCTTAAAGATGTCTACATAAACCATTTAAGCCAACAATTCCACTTGTAGGAACTTATGCTTCAGACACACTTACAGATATGAGCAGAGAAACACGGATCAGGATATCATCGGTAGCGCTGGACACAATACGCACACGACTGAGTATGACCGCAATGTCCATTGGATTAAACACTTTATCACCTTACAAAGATGAGGAAGCTGTTTGATCGGGTGTGGGAAGCTCTCCAAGACACATTACGAAGTGCGAGGGAGGTACAGAACAATGTGTCCAGTTTGCTTCAATTTACTTACACACCCACATTCACCCCCCAACCCCCCCACCCCCACACACGCACATTTGCTTGTATATGTAGAGGAAAAACTTGAGAGGCTGCGAAGAAAACTTGGGAGAGTGGGAGAGGCTGTGGCGCTGGTAGATAAAGGGGCCAGGGAGAGAAGGACACAGGCTGGCCCGTCGCTGGACACCCTGTCCTACAGTCTGCATACATTTTAAAGAGGTCCTTGCAGTACTTACTAGAGGGAACAGGCCTTCGACAGTGCGGGTCTTCCTCGTCTTCCCACTGCCCCGGAAACTCTCGAAACTCTTGTTAAAATCATGGCAGACACGGAGGCGAGGCCAAGGCCGTGCACTCGAATGTGCGGGGTGTGGGGGGCAGTGCGCCCAGCACGTCACAGTTATTTCAGCTGTCCTGCCTGGTTCCACACGCTCCGCGAAGCATGGCGACAATTTGGCCCCGAATAATAGCGGCCGATTCAAGAAGTCATGGGGGTAGTGTGGGGAGAGGAAGAGAAAGTAAGCTTTGGAGAGCTGTTTCTTCCTACACTGTAAAAACTCAAATGCCAGGGGGTTGCAGGGGGCAGGCAGGGAGACGAATCACCACCTTTGTCTTCAATCCTCAGTGCAGCCAGTTAAGGTTTTCAAGCCTGCACACGCTGCTGATGCCTTTTAAGCCTTCACATTCTGGCGTTGAGTGCACATAACGCACAAATGAAAAGAATCGGGAGGTTTAATTTAGAATTCGGACAAAAGGCCCAGACACATGTGTCTCCACGAGAATGTTCGGCTTGGGGGGGCAGGTGGGCAGGCAGTGACAGCACATGTCATTGGCCCCTGCATCCGGGCTGCTTTTGGACTTTGATTGGGGGACTCATTCTGATTTTAACAAGTTTGCCAAGAAGACCTTCAGCTGGGCTGCATATGAGGCCCTGCTATTTTTAATATAAATGTAATGTTTTTAAATCCATCGACGGTGTCCTAAACCAGATTTGGTCGTAAGCAGCTGTGCTGAAATTGTAAAATCTCACCCTTGTGTCTGGTTTCACATCTGGTAACTCACAGCTAACAGTTACAACTCTCCAATAGTAATTAAATGTTTTCTTTAAAAGAAAAAAACACCCACCATCATATATGGCAGAATGCATTATTAAGGAGTATTTTGATTCACAACAACCGTGACCAGGAAGGATCCAGCGAGAATTTTATGGGTAGTTGGGTACTTTTAGGTACTTTTTCTAAAGGTGTGGATCAAAATAAATACATGTTACAAAAAAGCAAAGGCAGTTTGCTACAGGGTGGATATTGAGTAACATTAAGGGACCATAATTGCTAGTGAGCAGAATGCGTCCTCTTTGATGTCAACTGTAGCTTTTCTCTTTTGTTTCCAGAAAGGAAGAAACTTCAAAAGCCGTAATTTCAGGACAATAAAGTACTCACATTAATATAGGTACCAACTTTAACTGTTCTTGAGCTGAGAAAAAAAAAAGGGGGGTTCAGGGTGAGAATGTGGTAGGACGAAGGAGAAACAATTCCAATGTTTTTCGATTTCTTCCCTGACACCATTTTAAATACGAACACAGGACACCAAGTACACGGGTGGCTGATACAGCCTTTAGAAGTACTTGCAATGTCACGAGGTAAAAACAGTTCCTTCCCTGTATTTTGAAAGACGTCGTTTTATTTTCTCATACTATTTTAAATCTATCAATATGTCATCTTGAATTCTGAATTCTCCTGATAGCTTAAAGATCCTGGTAGAGCTGGCAGGCCGAAGAAAAGATACTCTCGAAATCAGCCACCGTTTCTTTTTCTGACAGTACGTCTGTAAGGTGTGATTTGAATAAGATATAAAATACCCATGTGAGCTTCCCAATGCTTTTGGGTTTTAGGTGAGCTTTTCATGCCATAAACTCTTTTACTGGAGTTTAATGAACATGAAGGGAAAAAAGGCACACATTGGAATTGTAAAGAGCTTGAAATTTTTGAAGTTCACTTTCCTTCACATTTTAAGTGTAGAAATCAACGGTTTTTACTGGATTTTTCTGAGTTGTACGACCACGATCCCAGTCTAGTTTTAGAATTGAAGGATTTTTTTTTTTAAAGAAATAATAATGGCTAAGAGGAACAGGGGGACAGGAAAAACTCTGAAAGAGAGTGAGCTTGGGGACCACGCCCACGTAATATGTAACACTGAATGGATTTAGTTCTTGGCACTTGCAAGGAAAAACTGAAGACCATGCAGGCCCCTTAAAGCCAACTGGTATCTCATTAGAAGCCCTGAAAACACCCCCTGTACTCGCAGACCTCTGTCTTTCCACATTCTCTATGTTTCTTTAGGGGGAAGTAAGAAGAAGTCTTCTCCTATAAGCACTATTGTGATCTCAGCAACCGAAGGAGACAGTAAGCCGGAATCAGTTTGGTGAGCGCAGATCTCAGAGGACTGACTTCCAACGCAAATGACCAGGGGGATGTTAATGACTTCACAATAAAATTAGGAGGACTGGACTGTTCCCAGAACTCAGGAAACCCTGTTCATGGTGAGAAGCAAGGTACCAGTCAGCAAGGCAGACTTTCTGGGTCCCATTGCTGCTTCTTCCCACCAAAGGGGGAGTGGGGGAGCGTGTAGTCTCCAGGAGCTATTAGTGTGGTGGCCAAACAGAGAGGGAAGAGAAAGGCTAAAACAATGAAATCCACTGCATTGAGTGTCAGAAGCACACTCACTCCAGAAAGGGCTTACTGGGAGAGTCGAGACACTGCATTATGGATCTGCTTCCCTAGTTATAAACGTAAAATGAGATTGGCTGACACAGAGATGCTGCATGGCCCTGAAAGCCAAGTACACACTCAGGATACTTTTACGTAGAAACCAATGTGGTCTCCCTAAAGGAGATCTTTTAGGGTATGACGCAGATGCAAAAGCCTGAAAGGTGATGAGAGACAAGGTGTGGGCCCTTATCCAAGCCACTCAGATAATCAAGCAGCCCAGCATATCTCCTAGCTTGGGAGTGACTGAAAATGAAAGTCCTTTCGGGGTGCGTGGGATACAGAACATGGTCAAGCATTGTTCAAAGAGCTGGCGTACGATGTGAGATCTGTTATAACCCACTGGGTCCATTCCTTCTTCTCTTCCTGAGCCTCCTTCACTCATCTGAAATGGTGGGTCTTACCTGGACATTCTTCTCTGGACCCACAAGCCTCAGTGCAAAATGGTGTGAAAAGCCCAAGGATCCAGCCCATGGTCAGCAACCAAAACAATTCCCTATCCATTCTGGGCCATTGAAATATCACAGACCCATCCGTCCTTTGAAAAAAGAAACACACCCACAACCAGGATAGGCAGCTCGTGGTGTCTGATTTACAATTCTTTCTGGGATGTTCTGCCCACACCTCAGTTCCAAGAAAGACCAAGAAAAGGAGAGTTGCTCTCCCATTGAGGAGAAACGACCCCATCTTTTTTTTCTTTTTCACAGATCCTTAACTCTGGCTCCTTTCAGAACCAGCTGTCCTTTGAACCCTGCAATGCAAAGACAATTGCCATGGAGTGGTCATTTAATTCTCTCTCTCTCTCTTTCTGATGGCAAACATTAACTGCTGGCTACAACAGGACCACCTGCAATGTGTTAGTCATTACAAAGGTCACCGTTACTAAACATTTTAAACTGTGAATAGCTTCAGATTAAATTAGGTGTAAAAAAAGTCATTTCCTCTCTGTGATAAACTCAAACACCTGCAGTTGGGCTCACGTTTACCAGGGACATAAAGGGCCTCTCCCACTCACAGACCATTGGGGGATGAAAACACAAAGCCCCATTCTGTCAGTTATCTCTCTGTCCCCTGTAATAGGATTCTCTACATTTGGTGATTGTGTGCCCAGCTCCCTGAGACATGTGACGATTGCACGGACAGGAATCAAACCCTTCATTTGCATTTGCCTCATGGTACCTTCTTCAGCATGTTGATATAAATTTCCTTATATTTTTCCCTTTTTTCTCACCCTCCTGTGTTTTCATCTCATTTTAATCCATTCAAATGGTCAGCATCCTATCAGCCTATTGCCATTACCTTGAACTGCTTGGTGTTTGCCATCCAGGTGAAGCGTGGTAAGGCAGAGTGAATGGGGATGGCATGCAGACAGCATGGACCACAAGCCAGGCACTGAGCTAGGTGCTGGCGTACAGCTTCCAGACTGTGCCCCCCCCCCACCAACCTCAGAGGCTGGTATCCCCCCACCTCACAGATGAACACACATTGGGCTTTCAGGGATAAAGTCGCTGCCTATGGGAAGCTCATCGCTTCAGGAAGTGTCCTCTCCCTGCCATTACCTGGGCCGAGCCCGCCCTAGCATCTTACCTGGTCCACAGCATTAGCCTCCCCCCTGCGCACTGTGCACCCACGCTTGCCTTGCTCTGATTCATTTCCCACCCAGCAATCAAAGGATGAGCTCGAAGGTTTAAATTGAATTACATCACATCCTGCCATCCTCCCACCTACCACTTTCCCATCACACCCCATAGATTCTCACTGCAGTGAAAATAAAATCCAGACTCTTCTGTCTAATCTTGCCTCTGATCTCCTCACACCATTGCCTCTCCCCTTCCCACATTCTGGCCATGCAGGCTTTCTCTCTGTGCCCATGCACACCATGCCTGTCCCCCCTGCTTGGAAGTGTCTCCCCGCAGACGTGTGTGTGTGTGTGTGTGTGTGTGGGTGTGTGTGTGCGCGCGCGCGCGTGTGTGACCTGCTCCTGCTATTCACGCAGGGAGCAACTGAATGGCCACCACAGCCGGGCCTTTCTCACCGTCTGATCGGGACTGTCCCTTCAGGCCTCTCCAGCACATCACCCCTCTTTGTTCTTTATAGTTCTTGTCACTGTCTCAGGGTTCTTGCTTCTTGTCCATTCTCCACCAGATGGTGATGCCAATAGGGTGGGAACTTTGTCTTGTGCTCTGTTGTATCCACAGTATACACACAGTACCTCGCCTAAGGTTGGTGCTTAATGAATGAAAGGAGAGATGAACCCATGAGTCGTGGAGTTGAACTTCCATGTCTATGGCTCCAAAGCTGGTCTTCCTTTTGTTGCATAACAGTGATTACTGGGAAGCTGGGCACTGATGCCTGGTACATGACCGGAAACCATTCCTGGCTCCAAAGACTGCTTTCTAATGCTGACCTGTACTTCACCTCAACACAATATATTCTTTTTTAACATATAGCAGTAACTGTCTTCAGGTTTAAAATAACTCCAAATGTTGCAATGGGTATTCTGGGGGGAAACTTGGGGCTAGCTATTTCCATACTCAATCCTTCTACTTAGCATGTCTGTCCCAATTTTTATGCCTTTCCTTGTGTCATCTGTATGAAGGTTTCTCTCTCCTAATAGATGATGAGTCCCTTTGAAGGCATCACCATTTAGCACAGTGTTTTATATCTAGGGAGCATCAGTCAGCCTTTGTTTAGTAAAACTAAATAGTTTACTGTATAATGCCTTTGATCTAGAGAGACTGGTTTTCTTATTGCCCCAACATCTTTTTTCTTTGTTTCTTTACAGTTCTCAGTTATCCACCTGTATCTGCTGGAGGGCCATAATGGACACTCAATAAATGTTTGTTGCAACCAAAATGAGGCCTATCCTACAATATAAACTGTAAAAAAAAACTTGGCTATTCAAGAAGGGCTGCACTGAGTTCTGCCTTTCATGACAGTCATTGACATAGATATCATTGTGCCCAATTTAGAAGACATATACACCCCATGAAAATAATTGAGAATTGCTAAGAAGAACTGAGGGTAAGGAGGAAATAATTCTAGTGATATTTAAATTTAAACTTTTTTTTTTCGAACAACTTGGTAGAAATTTTATTTGTCTGGAAACAACCTAAATTTCCATTAATTCAAAAAATAGCTGTTCCAGACAAGCAAAAGCTAAAGGAGTTCATTACCGCTAACCTGGCCTTACAAGAAATGTTAATGGGACTTCTTTTAGCTGAAAAGAAAGGGAGCTAATGAGTAACAAGAATACATATGAAAGAATATTGCTCACTACAAAGGTAAATACAAAGTAAAGATAGTGGATGAATCACTTATAAAGCTAGTACGAAGATGAAAAGACAAAAGTAGTAAAACTATGATTACAATAATTAATTAAGGGATACACAAGACAAAAAGATGTAAAATGTGGCATAAAAAACACAAAACATGAGGGGGAGTAATAATGTTGAGCTTTATAATGGGATCGAACTTAAGTTATCAACTTACTGTTATAGATATAAGTTGTTATATATGAGCCTTATGGTAGCCACAAAGCAAAAACCCACAATAAATACACAAGAAGAGAAAGAGAAAGGGATAAAAGCATACCACTAAAGAAAGCCATCAAACACAGAGGAAAAGAGCAAGCAGGGAATAGAGAGGAACTACAAAAAACAGCCAGAAAACAATGAACAAAATGGCAATAAGCACATGTCTGTCAATACTTACTTTAAATGTAAATGAATGAAATTCTCCGATCAAAAGAAGAGTGGCTGAATGGGTTAAACAAGACTTATCTATATGTTGCCTACAAGAGACACACCTCAGATGTAAGGACACACACCGCCTGAAAGTGAAAGGATGAAAAAAGATATTCCATGCAAATGAAAACAAAACAAAACAAAAAGCTGGAATAACTATACTTATATCAGACAAAAGAGACTTTAAAACACAGACAGTAATGAAAGACAAAGAAGGGTGTTACATAATGATAAATAAGCCAATCCAACAAGAAGATATGACATTTATAAATATTTATGAAGTCAACATAGGAGCATCTAAATTTAAAAGTAAATATTAACAGACCTAAAAGGAAAAATTGATAGGACCTTTAACATCCCACCCACCTCAATGCAGGCAGAAAACCAATAATGGAAAACTGGCCTTAAATGACATGTTAGACCAGATGGACTTAACAGATATTTATAGAACATTCCAGCCAAAAGCAACAGCATATATTCTTCTGAAGTGCACATGGAATATTTTCCAAGATAGATCATAGTCAGGCCACAAAACAAGTCCTAATAAATTTAAAAGGACTGAAATCATATTAAGCATCTTTTCTGACCACAATGGAATGAAGTTAGAAGTTAATTACATGAAGAAAACTATAAAACTCACAAATATGTGAAGATAAACCATGCTATTGAACAACGAATGGGTCAAAGAAAAAAGATCAAAAGAGAAATCAGAAAATATCTTGAGACAAATGAAGATGGAAATGTAACATACCAAAATCTGTGAGAGGCAGCAAAAGCAGTTCCAAGAGGAAAGTTCATAGTGATAAATGATGACCTCATGAAACAAAAGTTTCAAGTAAACAACCTAACTTTACACTTTAAGGCACTAGAAAAAGAAGAAGAAATAAAGCCCAAAGTTTAGTAGAAGGAAGGAAATAACAAAGATTATGGCAAAAATAAATGAAATAGACACTAAAAAGACAATAGAAAAGATGAATGAAATTAAGAGCTGGCTCTTTGAAAAGACAAACTGACAAACCTTCAGCTTGACTCACCAAAAAAAAAAAAAAAGAGGACTCAAATAAAATCAGACGTGAAAGAGGAAATGTTACAACCGATGCCACAGAAATACAAAGGATTATAAGACACTACTATGAAAAATGAAAGGACAACAAATTGGAGAACCTAGAAGAAATGGATAAATTCCTAGAAACATCCAACCTACCAAGCCTGAAACATACTGAAATAGAAAATCTGAACAGATTACTAGTAAGGAGATTGAATTAGTCATCAAAAACCTGCCAACAAACAAAAGTCCAGGACCAGACAGCTTCACTGGTAAATTCTACCAAATTCTCAAAGAATTAACACAAATCATTCTGAAACTTTTCCAAAAAATAGAAGAGAATGGAACTCTTTCAAATTCATTTACAAGGCTAGCAGTACCAGACAAGGATGCCACAAATAAATTACAAGTCAATATCCCTGATGAACATAGTTGCAAAATCCTCAACAAAATATTAACAAGCCAAATTCAACAATACATTAAAAATATCATATATCATGATCAAGTAGGATTTATTCCAGAGATGCAAGGATGATTTAATATCCATTAACCAGTCAATGTGATACACAATTAATAATGTAAATTATAAAAATCATATGATCATCCTAATAGATGCAGAAAAAGCATTCGACAAAATTTAACATCAATTCATCAGAAAAACTCTCAACAAAGTGGGTACAGAGGGAGTGTACCTTGGAATAATAAAGTCCATATATGGCAAGCCTACAGTTAACATTATGCTCAATGGTAAAAACCTGGAAGCTTTTCCTCTTAAATCAGGAACAAGACAAGGATGCCCACTCTTGCCACTTTTATTCAACATTTTTTTTAAAGCTTTTTAAAAAAATTATTTATTTATTTATTTGAGAGAGAGCCAGCACAAGCAGGGGGGAAGGGCAGAGGGAAAGGGAGAAGCAGGCTCCCTGCTGAGAAAGGGAGCCTGACACAGGGCTCTATCCCAGAACCCCAGGATCATGACCTGAGCTGAAGGCAGATGCTTAACCAACTGAGCCAACCAGGTGCCCCTTATTCAACACTTTTTATTCAACAATTTCACTACTGAAAGTCCACCTAGAGCAATTAGGTAATAATAATAATAATAATAATAATAATAATAATAATTGGCATCCAAATTGGAAAGGAAGAAGTAAAATTGTCACTAGTTGCAAATGACATGATATTATATAGGGAAAATCCTAAAGACGCCATCAAAAACTGTAAGAACTAATAAATGAATTCAATAAAGTTCCAGGATACAGAACCAATACACAAAAATCTGTTATATTTCTATACATTAATAATGAACGATCAGAAAGAGAAATTAAGAAAATAATCCTATTTATAATTGCAATAAAAATAATATTATATCTAGGGATAAATTTAACCAGGGAAGTGATAAACTTGTGCAATGAAAACTAGAAGATGAATAAAGACTAATAAACTAATAAAAGAAATTGAAGAGGACATAAATAAATGGAAATTTATTGGATTAGAGTGGATTAGAAGAATTAAGATTTTAAAATGTCCATACTACCCAAAGCAATATATAACTTCAATGCAATCCTTACCAAAATTCCAATGGCATTTTTCACATAAATGGAACAAACCATCTTAAAATTTGAATGGAACCATAAAAGACCCCAGAGAGCCAAAGTAATCCTAAGAAAAAATAAAAAAGTTGAAGGCATCATGTTCCCTAATTTCAAACTATATTACGAAACTATAGTAATTAAACGGTATAGTATTGGCTTAAAAATAGACACATAGATCAATGGAATAAAATAGGGAGATTGACCCCCTTGTCCATTAATTTACAAGAAAGGAACAAAGAACGTACAATGGGGGAAGGATGGTCTCTTCAACAAATGGTGTTGGGAAAACTGGACAGCCACATGCAAAAGAATGAAACTGGACCACTATTTTACACTATAAACAAAGTTAACTACAAATGGATTAATGACTTGAACATAAGACCTGACACCATAACACTCCTAAGAGAAAAACACAAGTAGTAAGCTCCTTGACATGGGTCTTGGCAACGATTTTTATAATATGACACCAAAAGTAAAAGCAACAAAAGCCAAAATAAACAAATGGGACTAAGTCAAGCTAAAAAACCTATGCATGGCTAAGGGAACCATCGACAAAATGAAAAAGCAACCTACAAAATGGGAGAAAATATTTGTGAATTATATATCTAATGAGGGGCTAATATCCAAAATATATAAGAACTCATACAACTCAATAGGAAAAAAAAATCTAGATTAAAAAATGGGCAGAAGATTTGAATTTTTCCCAAAGAAGATATACAGATGACCAACAGGTACATGAAAAGATGCCCTACATCATTAATCATCAAGGAAATATAAATCAAAACCACAGTGAAATATCACCTCCCACCTGTTAGAACAGCTATTATCAAAAAGACTAGAAATGCCAGGTTCTGATGAGGAAGTGGAGAAAAGGGAACCCTGTGCATTGCTGGTGGGAATGTGAATTGTTGCAGCCTCTATGAAAAACAGTATGGAGGTACTCCAAAAAATTAAAAATAGAATAACACATGATCCAGCAATTCTACTTCTAGGTACTTATCTGAAGAAAATAAAAAAACACCAACTCAAAAAGATATACGCACCCTCCCCCTCGTGTTCACTGCAGCATTATTTACAATAGCCAAGATATAGAAAAAACCCAAGTGTCCATCAATGGTTGAACAGATAAAGAAATTGTGGTGTGTGCGTGTGTGTGTGCGCGCATGCGCGTGTGTAATGAAATATTATTCAGCCATTAAAAAAAAATCTTGCCATTTGTGACAACATGACTGAACTTCAAGGAAATTATAAGTAAAATAAGTCAGACAGAAAGACAAATACTGTATGATCTGTCATTTGTGGAATCTAAAAATAAGCAAACAAACAAACCAAACTCACAGGTACAGAAAGCAGATTCATGGTTGCCAGAGGCAGAGGGCTGCGGGTGGGAAAAATGAGTGAACTTTTAAAATATATATATATATATATTATTAATTTATTTGAGAGAGAACGAGGGAGAGCACAAACAGGAGAGGGAGAAACAGACTCCCCACTGAGCAGGGAGCCTGACGTGGGGCTCGATCTCAGGACCCTGGGACCATGACCTGAGCCGAAGGCAACACTCAACCAACTGAACCACCCTGGTGCCTGTGAACTTTTTTTTAAGGTTTGTTTAAATAAATGGAACTTAAAAATAGCGGAATAAACTGTGGGACATCCCTGTTACAGAATATTATTCAGTTTGAATGACCTAGCTCTTTACTTATTAACCTAAAAGGATTTCCATGGTATACTGTCAACTACGAATAAATAAATAAACAAATAAATAAAATAAGTTATCTAGAATACAGTGTGATATATAGGAGCCCCTTTGTATTTTAAAAAATGTGTTGGTAAGCATTGTATGGGCATGGAGAAATGTGTGGAAGGATACACACCAAGCTGTTAAAATGTATTATCACAGTGGGTTGGGAAGAGAGAGGAGCTGTGGCGGAAGGTAGCCAGTGACTTTCCTATATTCCTATCTATACTGCTTCATTCTTTACAATGAGAGTATTGCTTTTGAATAAAAACATATTGGAAAATAAAGATTAAAATAAAATGCGATGTTTTCCCTGGCATAGGGCGTACATCTCAGCTAGAGAATAATCTTCAAAGTGTTCTAGTGACTAGTGAGTTAACTTTCTTCTCTTGCTCTGTGTCCCCTGGTGAGCTCATCTCTTGCTCACAAATCCAGTTATCAAGAATAAATGGCAGGCTGCTGGGAATTGACCCTAAGGAAACAGTCCAAAGAGAGAGCTCAGAGAAAGCTTTCTCCTTGGGGTTATTTATCACGTTGCTGTTTTGTAAGATTGTAATATTGGATACAACATAAATGCCCTACAATAGGGAAAAAGCTAAATAAATTATGATACATTCACTTGGAAATATTAAGAATGACTAAAACAGAGGCATCTACCACTTTATAGCACCCTGGAAAACGCTCATATTATGTTAATTGAATATCACAGTACACAAAACTAAATTCTATGAGGACAATTACATGAAAATGATCAGAAAAAGACAAGACAGAAAGAGACGCAACCAATAGACTAAAGTGGCTTAGCACGATGTTTAGAAGCAGCACCCCCAAAGCTCATGCATGCAGGTTATTACAGGAATGTTAAATAATCACTCTGGGGGAACCACCCCTGATTGTATAAATCACCAGGGGATGTCAGTCCCAGAGTTATATGTCTAGCTTAAAATCATTTAAGAAGATGACACTTTGGCCAATATTTTCAAATAGCCTGAGAGCATCACCATCATTTTTTTGTTCTTTCTACCAATTGCATTGCAAGAGAGAGTTGCATGGGTATCTCGGGAGATAAGAAAGAAAACAAGATGCTTTGTTTTGTAAACTTGGTCAGTGTCTTGTGAGATCTCAAGGGGAATTATTTTTATTAGTCCTGAACATCATGAGGAACTGTTAATTCTAGTTCAATTTGTTGAAAATCCCAAGAGAAAAAACATGTGAGGGCCACAAAAAAAAAAAATGTCTGGTCTATAGAAAATGGTGGATGCAGCACTGGACTGGGAGTCAGGAGGATATGTATGTGTTCATTCATTCATTCATTCATTCATGTATGTCTGTCGTGTGTAATAGACTTCAGAATATAAATCTGTTAAAGCAATGTGGCCCCAGCTGTCAGGCAGCTCAAGCTATGGGGAAAGCCCAAGGACATAACCAAGGAATTATAGTACCGTGTTTTAGCGACAGTGATAAAAAAAAAAGGATATTATGAAGAACGAAGGAAAAATTTCTGGTTCTTCTTGAGACAGTAGGTGTGACTCCAAAACAGAGGTAACCCTTGAATAACCAGTCTCCAGAATGCTGGCTATTAGGATGCTAGATAGAGCAGTGGTTAAGTAAGGACATGATTTTGGAGGCAGGCGCCAGTCCCAGCTCCATCAGGAAGTGTGTGACACTGGGCACATTATTTAACCTCTAGAGAGCCACTTCCTCATCTGTCAAAAGAGATAACACGGTACATGCCACCCAAGACAAGGGTTGGAAGTCCAGGAGAAGTTGCCCACTCAGACTTTAGCAGAGAGCCCCGCACACATTTCCAGCTAAATAAATGGTAGCTAGAGTCCTATGAATGAACAACTCCCCGGCCTCAGTGATTTTGACCAGCACAAGGCAGACGGTATGATACTGCTGTGGGATATAAGTCACGTGCTGCTTCGGGCACGGGGTTTTGATCCGCAGGGTGTGGAGCCACATTCTTTAGCATTCCAACCTGTTACTATTAATCAGTTCCCTTGGAAACGTTTCTGGAGTCAGTCTCCAGAGTGAATTCTGTCAATGGGCTCAGGGTGTGCGAACAGAAGGGATCTTACTCATGTGGGAGAGACCTGGCCCTCCCCTGGTGTGGTACACATTAGAGGAAGATTGTGTGTCTGCTCTCATGGGCCCCTCCAGGGAGGGCTTCTTGACAGCATGGTGGTTTGGGCTGTCCTCACAACTAACCACTCATTTCTCAACTGATGTCCTGTGTCACTCCATGCAACCCGGCCAGGCTGTGGGATAGACGCCTGCAGAGAAGCAAGAGGGTAGCCGGGCCCCGGCCAAGCAGCTGGCCTGGAATAAAGCAGGCCCTACTGAAACCAGGGACGTCAGACACAAAATCAAGATTTCCCCTTTGCTTTCTGGATACACCATGATGCTGCTTTGGCGGCACTGTGTGATCTCGGATGGGACTAGATTGATTCCAAGGCAGCTGCTGAATCCCCGCAGTCACCCCAGCATAAACGTTGATAAACACCCCGTATGTGTTCAGAACAATAAGAAAACCCTCGCTTCATTGAGTCCTAAATTACTTGTTGAATTATTGCTTTGCTCACATACCGATGTCGTGTCCGTTTCATAGGTCAGATCATGGAGAGAGACAGAGAGAGGAAAGTCTTTATCCAAGTTTGCAGGTAGCAGGAGGCGAGCCAGGGTTTAAATGCTGGCAATGGGAATTCAGAGCCTGAAGACTTCCTCTCTGGGCGTGCTACCTCCCAGTGAAAGCACCAAAATGAAGAGTGAGCACGCAGAAAGGGCCCCAGGAGCCCTGAAGGCCTAGAATAAAACAAGTGGTCTCCTGATTAAAAAAAAAAAAAAAAAAAAAAAAAGATGTCATAAACCACCACAACAAAGAGGTCTCCTGGAAGAGTCTTCTTTAAATGCTTGTCAGCCTTAGTTACCTAACACGAACTGGTTTCCCTGGATCAGGTCCTTACTGAGCATAGGAGTATTAGGACAGGTGGGTGGGGGAGGGGTTTGTTGAGAGAAAGTGGCACTGGACAGGGGGAGTCTATGATTCCTGAGAGTGGATGAGAGCCCAGAGAACCGAGACAAAGGCTCTTGCAGGGGAATTATGGGCCAAGGGGGGGCAGAGAGCAGGGTGAGAAAGGACTGAAAGGCATTACTACATCTCTGCCACAGTGTGGTCAGGGCTGGCCCTGCTCATTCAGAAGATTTGTTCTCAACTCTCCCTGTTCAGAGGGGGGTTACCCGAATCTCTTTGGTTTGGACATTCTCAAGTTCTGTGGTCCAGCAGGTGTCCGAGTGCTCAAGGAGGCCATTTGCTTAAAAGCCTTGGCCTCACAGACTATCAAAGCCAAAGCCATTCCCGGAGTACTGGGTCCCGGTCAGCCCAAGTCAACAGGAATTTACCGGTCATCTAAGTGGCAGCACCTGTCCTGGGTACACACGTGGCATAAAGACACAATCTGGCTGGTGCTGGAAGACCAGTCAGAATGAGTTACAAGTGCCCGAGGAATCATGGCTCCTGGAAGCACAGACTCCAGCTCCTCTTGATATGCCATTTTGGTTTTGAAAGATAACCCTTGGGTGAGACGAACAGGGGCCTGGAAAGACACAAAGAGGAAAATGGCTGAAGAGGAACTGAGTGGGGGAGGGGAGACTAGCAAAGGAAGAGAAGCCAGGAGGCCCAAGAGTGATGAGGAGGGACGAAGCTGGCAGGAGGATGGGAATAGAAGAGCCAACCTGAGAAAATCAGGAATTCAGGACCTGTGGCTGAGGAATTCAGGACCTAATGTCTCATAGTTAGCTCCATGTTTGTACTGAGTTGCAGTGTGGAGGTGACCTTGTCACCCATTTTTTTCCCTCAGTTTTTTTCTTTTTTGGTAAAATGTGCTACATTCAACTGGCATTGGGTAACTGGTATTTGGGGGAAATCAAGAAAATGAGGCTGAGTCGCTTGCTGGGGTTTGCAAGAAGCAAAGATAAGGAAGAGCGGCAAGAGGGGAGACTTGAGGGAGACTGACATCAAGAGTCCTGTAACCCCCCTTATCCGCGGTTTCGGTTACCACAGTCAGGAAGCACATGATCCTCCTTCTGACGTGTAGTCAGAAGGTCAAGAGAAGGTCAGTCTCACATCATCACGAGAAGAAAGAGTACAGGACAATGAGATATTTTGAGAGAGAGACCACATTCACATGCCTTTTAGTACAGTATATTGTTATAGTTATTCTAATTTATTACTAGTTACTGTTGTTAATCTCTTATTGTACCTAATTTATAAATTAAACTTTATTATAGGTAAGTATATGTAGGAAAAACGTAGTATATATAGGGCTCAGTACTATTACGGTTGTAGACATCCACTGGGAGCTCTTGGATCTTAACCCCTACAGATAAGCTGGCAAAACTCAGTTGGGCCTGGCTAGGCCAATTCCCAAGACCAGCTCCATGGACCAGGGGAACTTTAACCCAGTGGAATCCCCTGGAAGATTTGCTGCTCTCCATCTTCAGGGTTTGACCCAGCTGGTCTGGGGCGGGACTTGAGAATGCTGCCCTCCTGATGCCCTCAGTTGAGCTGATGCTGCTGGGGAAAGAACCCTTGAGATAGTGGAGCCATGCTGAGTTCCTTACTAACCACGGGGGAGGAAATAACCCAATTTTATCTGACACTCAAAGGAAGGAGTGATTTCTAGGTTATAAAAAGTAATATACAAAGAGCCACCAGAAAGTTCCCAGGAAAGTATTTTGGAATTTCAAAGGAGAGAAGGCCTCTAACTCCTTCGCATGGACTGCTCGGTCAGTACTGCCAGGCTCCCCGTGGGGTTAAGAAGTGTGACAATTTATTGCAAAGGAATCTAATTAGGGGTCAGGAAGCCCAAGTTTGAATCCTAGCTAAGGCTCTTACCATCTGGATGGCCCGGGTGGGGGCAACCCATTAACCTCTCTGACCCCATTTTTTCTACCTTACCCTGGGGAACTTGTCCTGGTTATCGCCGCTACTGCCATGCTCACTCCCTGGTCCGCATGTGGATGCAAGATTCCTCCCCTGAATCCTAGCACACCTGAGATGAGAACAGAACACACAGGCAACACTTGACCAAAAACCTGAGCGTCTTAGTTCCGGTTCCCTGGAGATGGAGTCTGACATGGAGATTTGCATACAGGAGGTTGACCAAGAGGCCCCTCGTGAATGACCCCTGTAAAGGAGTGAGGGACGCAGAGCTGGCCAGAGGGAGATGCTGCCCTGTAAGACTCACCTATGGGGAGCTCCAGCACCAGCATGGATCTTGCCAGTTGTCCCAGCTAGAACAAAGGGGCTGGGTCTCTGTACCCTCAAATCTGCGCTACAGCGCACTGCTTCTGGGAAGAGGATTTAACCTTGGGCAAGATGGTTGTCTTCAGACAAGGGCAAAGCCTCAGGGGCAAGCTCTCAGTAGGCTGCTGGGGGAGTAAGGGGTTTGGTCCCGAAGGGGGAGCCAAGACCAGCTACATACTTTGTGAAGCCCCTTGTTCAAAATTACTAAGAATTTCAAGATGGCAGCACAGTGCACCAGGCATAGGGCCCTTCTAAGCGCCAGGCTCTGCTCAACTGCACGGGCTGCCCATCCATGAAGTCGGACCTGGTGGTGGACCCAAGAAGCTGGTGTTGGTGGTGGGTTGGGTGGCAAACCCAGTGTCCAGTTGCTGTTGGGAAAGGAAAAGAAACACAGAGAGAAACTCCAAGCTAGCTAACTGGCTTTCAAGATACACCTCCTCTTTAGTATGTCACTAACAGGGTGCCTCCAACACAGCTCTTGTGGCAAAGGCTTGTCCTGAAAGCCTCCCCAGGACCCTGCAGACTCCTCAGTGCAGACACAGGGGACCATGGGGCAGTCTCTGGCCCTCTGATTTCCAGGCTGTTGGGTTTTGGCCCTCAGCATCATGACCTTCCTCTCACCTGGGTGATAGGCAGTGGGGATGCCCATCCCTTTCTGGGGAAACCTCACCTAACCATGGGTTGTGGCCTTACCCAACTGGCAGGGACTGAATTATCTTTCTGCCCACAGGGAGCGGCTGACATTCTTCAAGAGGCACACAGAGGTCTCTTCTCGACAGCAGCATCTCGCTCTCCCTCTGCACCTCCATGGCCAGCGTGCCCAGGCTAGGCTGCCTCAGGCCTCAGTTGCTTGCCTGTGTCTCGGCCCCAGAGTCATGGAAGTCCCTTTCAATTAGTGAAAATAAAGGTTTTGTTTGATTATTTTTTCATCAGCCAAAGCCCCAGGTTTCTGGACCCTGTCTTTCAGTTCTTTCAAATAAAATTTGAACCAAAGAGTAATCCCCTCTACACAATCTATCGGTTTCATTTTCTCTCCCTTTTCCAACTGTGTTCTTACCCCACTTCGGGGGCCCCCAGAGCCTATTAAACTTGCTCAATGAGATGCTGTGTTCGCTACTCACCCCACGCAGGCCTTCTCTGCCAGCCCTCAGCCGTGTTTGCTTTCTCCACTTCATCCCTCTTTATTCTTGTTTTAGAATGTTGGCGAGTGTGTTGGCTTTCTTTCTTTTTTATTTTCTTTTACCTATTCAATGACTTGAAGTGTTTTATATTTCACATTAGGTGATGGATAAAAAGCAGCCTTCATTGGGTATCTTTCTCTGACTCTGGAATGTGTCTCGGCTGGGTGGACGCAGGAGGCAAGGCTGGGATTCCACTGTTTTTTACACATCTTTACCCCAATGCTTCAAAAGCAAAAAGGAAGGACATGGGGCTGTGCTCTGATTCAAGCCACAAAAAACTCAGATAGAATTATCCTTTTGTTGTAGCGGTCTATAACTAATGAGGATTGATTGCAGAAACTTACAAAGTATTTACCCAGGCAACAACCTTCTAAGTGATATGTCTGCATATATACTTGTATATGTATATATGTGTATGATAGCTATGTATTATGTATGTATACACTGAGTGATTATTGCAACACATATATACACTGTGTATAATCATTTAGAAGATATTTAAATGGATATTTATATTCATTTCTGTATTCATTTACTCTTTACAAAAACCTTATGAGGTAGATATTTTAACTCACATTTACAGTAAGTGATTGTATATACATTTTTTATATATATACACACATTATATATAAAATAACTTTGAAGATATATATATATATATATATATATATAATTTAATCTTTACAAAAATACCATTTGGTAACTATCCTCCCCATGTTTCAGGTGAGAAAGTGAGGCAGAGAGTGAGGTTCCATAACTTGCCAAGGTCACTCCGCTGGTAAGAGGCAGAGTGGGATCTGGACCAGGCAGTCTGGCCCCAGAGTCCGGACCTCGGACCACCTCTAAATGTATACACAAAGTGGAGGTCTACAGGGACTTTAATCAGTTTAAGCCAGATAGCCTCTCTGGGCAGGAAACTGTGATTGTACTTTTGTACATGCCAATCCAGTTCACGGTCCTGTATCCTGCCTGCAGGAAAACCTGGATGAACAGGAGGAAACAGCTCCAAAAGCTAGAAGCTGAGAGCATGTCTAGTCATCTCTAGGAGAGCGGCTGACTCAGGGGGACTGAGAGTCTGTCCTTTTGCTTCTCCATCCTAGGGACCCCGACATGGTATGCCTTTGGCTTGATACGTATTTGCTCTCTAAGTGAGTGAATGGAATGAATGGGCAACCAGCAAATGCTCTTTTCCTTCTTTCACACAGAAGATGTATGTGTGTGTGATGTGTCTGCACGAGTGCACACTCCCATAAATAAATACACGCATGCGTGTATGTTATTCTTTTACATATATCGGGCATATCTCTTATTCTGACCATCTCGACAGTCCTCTAAGCAGACAGTATTATTGTTACCATAATTTTAGAGTTAAGGAAATTGAGCAAGTATGTAAGTTACTAAACATCTGGGTTACACAGCTCATTAAGGTATGCACACACACAGCACACATATACGCCCCTGGGTGTCTACATGCTTTGTACAGATTAAATTCAATGACGATTTAGGTAAACCAGCATATCTGTCTCTCACTTCCTTTTATTTTTTAATTGATGTATAATGTATAGACAGTAAATACGTGTATCCTTGTGTGTATTATATCCACATTGCCCCCACCTAGATGAAAGCAGAGAACAACTCGGCACCACAGGGGGTCCTTGCCTGCCCTCTCCTTATCCCCAAAGGTGACTACTCTCCTGACCTCCATCACTTTGGATTAGTTTCGCCTGTTTTGTTTCCCACATTTTATATGAGTAGAATCATACTATAGGTACTCTTTTTGGGTTTGGCTTATTTTGTTCTACGTTATTATCTGGAGATTCACTGAGGAGGAGCTCAACAATTGCATTACTGTGTAGCATTCCATTATTTGAATAGACCACATCTCATCCATTCAACTCTTGATGGGATACGTGTTTCTAGTTTGGGGCTTTTATGCCTCCTGTTGCTAGGAATACTTTTATACATGTCTATTCGTGAGTATATATCCTCAATTCTATTGAGAATATACCTAGAAGTGGACCCGCTAAGTCAAAGGTAAAGCCTATGTTTGGCTAGAGTACATATTGCTATAGTCTTTCAGAGTCCTTGTACAAAATTATGGTCCCAGCCAACAGTGGAGCAGATTCCAGCGTCTCCTTTCACACCGCAATCATGTAGGCATTTCAGGGGATCTAAATATTAAGGAACGAGTGTGCAGTGAGACATCCACAAGAGCAATATCACAGACCCTTTGAACGGAGCACACAAAAGCCTAGGCCAGCAGCTTTGGCTTGGAGTTCAGCGGTGATTTCCCCCGGCTCCCTCCCACTACTATGACTTTCAGATAGCTAGGCAAGCCCAGAGGAGATGGAAAACAATTGCAGGCTTCATCAGTGTCATGAGAGTGAAACCCATTATTATGAAAAACGTTAACCTTTCCTCTTCTGGGCAGAAATAGCTCTTGCTGTCAGGGGATGCCTTGTTTAGAGAACTCTGTGGTTTCAAAGGAACTCTTCAAGTTCCAAAGAGCAAAAACAAACAAATAAACAAAAGAATTCAGCTGCTCCAAAGAGCCATTGTTGTATCATTTGACCTGCTGATTTGTCACCTAAATCTTCAAGACAAGACTACTCATCCTGCCAGAAGTGTCCCATACTTATGACAGGTGTCTCTCTTTCTTGGTTTTCCACACACAAGAAGAAACGATTTAAAGCCAGTTGGGACCTCGCTGACTCGCAACCCTCGCTATAATTCATAGTTAGGAACACCATGGACTTGCTTTTTCCTGCAACTTTCCAAGAAACTCCACTTTGACTCAAGGACAGAGAATATGGCAGCTTAGTAAGTTTCTTGGGGCAGGTGAGATGTTTAATTTTCGGCAAAGAAATTCAGGCTCTGGCTACACATTTTACCCAATCTGGAGCCTCATTCTAGCACTCAGACTTGAAACCTCAACAAAGATGTTAATAACTGATCACCCTCTGTACTAGTCATTAGTGCTGTCCCCCAAAGCCTGCGTCCTGCTCCCTCCTGAACATGTATAAGATTGTGTTCTTGGCCCCTTGTGTGTGTGTGTGGGGGGGCATACGGCTAACTCTGGCCAAGGAATTGTGAGTAGGAGTGGCATAAGCCACATCTGGACTGGAAATTTTTCTTTCTTTTTCTTTCTTTTTTTTTTTTTTTAAGATTTTCTTTATTTATTTGACAGAGGGAGAGAGAGAGGGAGAGCGAGCACAAGCGGGGGAAGCAGCAGAGGGAGAGGGAGAATCAGGCTCCCCACTGAGCAGGGAGCCCGATGTGGGGCTCGATCCCAGGACCCTGGGATGATGACCTGAGCCGAAGGTGGACGCTTCACTGACTGAGCCACCCCAGGTGCCCCTGGACTGGAACTTTCAACTGTGGTCTCAGACCCTTCAGAGCTCACTCAGCCTCTTGAGATGTGGAAAAGAGCCTTTGTTGTTTGCTGTCTCTGAGATGTTTGCATCACTTGTCACTGCCACATAGACTAGTCCTACTTGATACACTGTCTCTCTCATTCAGTTTACACCCTTGTTCAAATGTGTGCCGGCTCTCTTTGTTTCAACCCTGAAGGAACCGGAGACTCGAAAATAGGCCTTAGTTGAAACAAAAGGTTCTAATATAGAATGAAAGCTACGTCATTCTGAATGTTGTCCTTGGTGCACCATCAATGACTTAATATTAAAACAATAAGTATTATGCATGTGTTACACAGCGATCCTGTCTGGCAAGGAAAAGTGACGAGGGAGTACGGGAGATAAAAGGAAAAGGGCTGCATCGGCAGGTGCTCTCGGGGAAAGGCTGATGCAGGGACTTCCTGGCAAGTGTTGACAAGCAGAAGTGGGGAGCATTTAGAAGGCATAAGATCAATTATTCAGGCTGGTCCTCAAAGATGATTTCCACTCACTCACATTAGTGGGGGACGTGGAGGGGGGGAGAAGGATAAGGATAGAATGAGCACCCCCCAAATGATCCTTTATATACCAGGAAGTGTAGGTTCACACAGCTGTGAGAACAGATAAAAAGGAGAAACAACCCATATAATACGCATGTTTTATTTCAAATTACCTTTGCCAGCCAAGCAGGTAGGATCTACAGGATTCCTACTGGGGGCCAAAACTTCTTCTCTCTTGTTCATTCTTATAACCCAAGAGTTTAATGTAATACCTGGCATATAAGATGAGCTTGATATGGGTTATAAAATTAATAGATACACTAAGGAATAAATGGGTGAGTGGGGGAGAAAAGAATGACATCGAAATACCCTTCACTGCAAGGAGAAAGTCACGCCTTTTTTTCTTGTTCCAAAACTTCGCAGCAAAATCTCCATAACCATCCTCTCTACGGGCTGGCACTTAACGGCATAGCCTGGCCAAACTTGTGAGTTGGTGACAGGCCTGTCCACTTCAGTGCACAGTCATTGAACATTGTAACATCTGTTTGAACTCAAGGAACGAAGTGCTGTGGGCGCAGGTGCCCCCTCACTGTGAAAAGCCAGATCTGCCTTTTCCTTCCCATGCACACTCAGTATCAGAAGAGAGAGCACTGGCCCAGGAGTCAGGCAACCAGGGTTCTAGTCCCAAGAGGCTGAACATCTTACCCCTTACTTCCTGTCGTCAACTCCACCAGGAAGCCTTTCCCTGCGAGCACCTTCAGATGGAGGACTGTTCCTTTTATCTCCTTTGACGACTTCTTCACTTCTCTTTACCAGCAACTTAAAAAGGCCGGCGTGGGGATTTCGTTGGGTAAGCCTATTTCTTAAAATTGCTTGGAGATATAGCCCCCAATTCCTAACAATTCCTGAGTATTTGTTAAACTCAAAAGCAATATTTGTTGGCTCTTGTCAAGCTCTGCACTCAAGTACTTATGAGTTTACAAAAGAGAAAACCCACAGACACAGCTAAGTGGACCCCCACTTTGCCCAGAAATACCAAGGCACACGGTAGATGTGGCATGTGATAAATCATTACCAAAAACTGAACAAATCCTAAAGTCTGCCATAAGCATTCGTTTTCGGGGAAGATGGGGGAGGATTTGTGATAGAAGATGAAATTTCATTCTCGATCCCAACTTTGCATGGCCCTCAGATGACCATAAACACCTAAATCTCTCCTTCCAAGTTTCCCCCATGGGGCCAATTCCAGGGTTGCTCTGCTTTCCAGGCAATCTCAAATCATTTTGTCATCCTAGGTGTCTTGCTCAGGGAAATCTAGGGTTAACCATGCGAAGAGTCTAGACATCAATCCCAGAATTCCAATTCCGTGCCTGAGGCTCAAGATTGGAAAGTCAGGCATGGTGCCCACCCCATGGCCTGGAGCAGAAGTGCTGAACATCCAAGATATGCAGTGTGAGGTCATGCCCCAGCGACATCCGAAATGGACCGTTTTGGAATTTTTCATGAAATTCATGACCAACTGTCATCAACCACAAAGGGAGAAGAGGCTGAAATCCTACAGTCTGCAGATGCTTCTTTTCCCGGTGACTCATTGAGAATATCCTCTTTACCTTTTCTAACTTGGTTTCACTGTCCTCAATCCAAATATTGGTATTTTGCAGCTGCTTTTACTGTAACAATGACTATAGTTCAATTGTGTTCTTGCATATGTCAGGTATAGCACAGTCTAATTTAATCTTCATTACACATCGCCATATTGCAATTATACATGCTATCCAAGTGTTAACACATATTTAAACCTGCTATTCCTTTGTCACTGATTTACAAAGGAGGTACCTGAAAAGAAGCAGATGTCATAATTACACGCTTATTCAGCTCATTTTAAACTAAGTCTCAAAGTAAATTGCAGATGAGCCAAGCATGTCTTGAAATTAATGTAGTGATAGGACACTAATGCCACGATTCATTATGGTTTGTCAATGTGCCGTACTTCTGGAATGTGCGATAAAATTATATTAATACTCTGTGCTAATGAGATTAATGAATATGAACATGCAGGAGAAGAATAGGGTCCTTTGTTCAACTATTGAAAAAATAACATATAGGTAATTAAAAAGAATTAATCAAATCATGTACAGCCTCATTTATATTAAATTAATTTGTCTGGTTTCATTTCTAATAATTAATCACTTTTTGCAAATTACAAAGCACTTCAGGCGGGTGGAAGCACTACTGTAGAAGTTGTGATTCAGAATATTTAGAACGATCAAGGTGGTCCCTGTGGGTTCATATTAATTAAGGTTTAACAGTTTGGAAAATTGTAGCAATATTTTATGATTCATGTAATTAAACTCTGTAACAAAATGTCACAACTGCTAGTTACTTCTGCGCCTGTGATTTATATCTTCCTCCTTTTGGAGAGGAAGCAGCAGAAATGAAGTCTTCTGAAACGTGCCGACACAGTCGATGGGAAAACAAGCTGGTGGGTTCAAGGCAAACTGGAGCACTTTGTCTAGGGTACCAAGCACCCTTCGGCTCCCAAATTCCACCTATGCAAATTAGGCTGAGTCCTAGGATCTGACATATGGTAGAAATCTCAAGGGTTTCCTCCAGCATGTTTGCTTAGATTAAAAAACAAAAAGGCAAGAGCCGTGAGCTTCCTTCCCACACTGAAGGGGGTGCATGACAAAACCCTCGACCAAGGCTCCCGGGCGTCCAGCACCCACATTCCCAGAAAGAAAGGCAGCTGTTACCTTGGACATAAAGCCATCTGGTTTATAGGCCCCAAGGTACCACCTAGAAACCATTTCCTCCAGTTCCTGGTGTCCTGGAGTAAAGGACTGCAGCAGGAAGCTCTCTCCTGAGAGCTGTGGTCTAGAACAGCTCTCTGTGTGAGTCAGGCCACAGACGGCTCTCTTCACTGGCTGCTGGAAGAGTTGGAGAGAGGGCCGATGAGGATGCCGGGTCAAGGCAGTGGGTCTTATTCTGCACTGTGCACTGGAAGCACCTGGGGATTTTTTTTTTCCTCCTAAAATTGGTATGTTGGCTTTTCCCCCTTTGTCTCCTCGAACCCACTCCCTGTACTTCTCTTCCTAAATCTATGCCCGTGGATGCTGACTCCTGATGACCCGGTCCCTGACCTCCCTTGCCAGCCAGATTATGGCTGGATTCTGCCCGGCCCCAGGGGGAGGTACCAGCTGGAGACGGAAAGGCAGGAGGGGAAAGAGGTCAGGTGGTTCCTTGCCACGTCTTTCTGCCTCGGTGCTGTGTCTCTCCTCAAGGCTCAGTGTGAGTGACCACGGTCCCCTGCAGCCAGTCCTCCAGGGCCCCAGCTCTCCTTGGCTCCAGGGACACTATCCCCCCTTTTTCCTTCCATTCAGTGGTGCTGATGGCTTCTCACAGCTGCTAGCTTCTGGGTGCCTCACCAACCCTTCCTCCTTAAAGGAACATATCATTCAAGTTTCCTCCTTAAATATCTGTTTGTGAACTCCTGCCTGGGCCTCATCCCAGAGATTGATTCAATTGGCCTGGGGTAAGGCCCCAGCAGCCATAGACTTGCTAATCACTCTTGATGATTTCATTGTATAAGGTGGAAAACCCCTGAATTAGAGAGATTCTGGAAATTGTTCATATCTCCAAAAACAGTGCCAACAGAATACTTATTACTGGCCAGGTTCTAAGTGCTTTACATATGCCTATTTTATTCTCCTGAGGATTCTGAGAACCAGATGATAGTATTATCCCCATTTTACAGATAAAATAGTTGCGGGCAAAGAGAGGGTAAGTAACTTGCCAGGGTCAAACATCTAGTATGTAGTGAAGCTAGGATTCAATCCAGAATTTGGGCTCTCTTCTGCCACTACTCCATGCTATGCTAATATGAATTCTGCCAATTTATATTCTTATTTTTTTTAAGATTTTGTTTATTTATTTGAGGGAAAGAGAGAGCATGAGTGGGGGTGGGTCAGAGGGAAAGAAGCAGACACCTACTGAGCTGGGAGCCCTATGCGGTACCCAATCCCAGGACCCCGAGATCATGAGCTGAGCTGAAGTCAGACGTTTAATCGACTGAGCCACCCAGGCGCCCCTGCCAATTTGTTCTAAAGAATGATTTGGAAATGAGAAGGACCTGCTTGTTTATTCACACTTACATTCAGTTATGTATTCATGCATTCATTCCGAAACATTTTAATGAGAAACAACGTATGTCCCGGGTATCGAAGAGCCTCTACCCTACCTATCAAGGCTAGAGGGGAAAAAGAGACAGACTTATAAACAGATAAATAAGCAAATGTGTAAAGAGATAAAACTGAAATAGCACATGATGGATTAGATATACTGTGTTGAGAGTAAAAACTGTGTTCCAACTGGGACATGAAGAAACCTTCCCAGCCAAGGAGACCACAAATCAAATAGGGTCACTGTTAGAAAGTGTCTCATGGGGCCAGGTCCATGAGGCCAGGATGGATTCCATGGCAGAGACTGGGTCTAAAGAGTCAGAAGGGTCACTGATCCCAATCACTTGGATTTTGAATTCTGCCGTGTAAGCACGGAAGCGCTAGAATTGTTGGTAAGCAAGGGGAATGGCATGCTCATATTGGGGCTTTGGCAGATAACTTCACCAGCACTGCGGAACGTGAACAGCAACAAGTCACATCTAGACTCCGTGACACCCTTTAGGAGACCGTCGAAATTCGGGTAAGACACAGTGGACTCAGAAGCAAGCCTCCACAGTGTGGAGGAAGAGAGTGGCTGTTCCTAAGGAATTTTTAATTCATTGATTTTTCTCTGGTCCAGTGCACAGTCTGGCTATTAAACATAACGTGTGTGGTCTGGTAATGATGCTGATCTACCCAACTCTGCCAGGCCCTTCGGGAAGCTCTGGTCCCTCTCAGCCCACACTCAAATTGGATTAACTTGGAAATGAGAAAGACCATGCCTTTTTATGCCTGTGAGCGGGTGCTAGGAATTTTGGGACTCCCATGGGAAAGGAACACACACTCCTGATCAGAAGCCATGGTGTTACATGTCTGTAAATGGCACTAATTGGGCACAGTTTATTTTGTTTTGTTTTCTTTATAGAGTGTATGACCCCATTGTTGCGCTCAAGTATGAAAGCCATCCCGGGTTCCTTTGCAGGTAACAAGTTTGTTCTGACTGCACCATGGTGAGGGCAATACTAATGGGATGGGGAGCGAAGCCTGCTCACAGACAAATGATGATAAAGTGAAATCTTTAAGTAATCATCAGAAAAATGAGGCAGGGCCATGTGAGCTGTCTCTCCAAAGTGACAGGGCTAAGGAAGCTGCCAAGCCACCAGCCTGAGGCCCCGAAGCACATTTATGATTTAATTCCCATTTTGACATCAATCAACACATATTAATAACCTCAGCCAGAGAAAGGAACGTCCTGGGTGTGCTTTTATAGTGACATGCCCGCATCCAGGAAGGAAATTTTTGATTGCCAATTAAACCCCAAACAAGCTCAACCGTTTCCACTCATCCCACCCTACAAAGCTGCATCGTATTTCAAATGGCACTGTGGGGCCCACGGACATAACCTTAGTTTGCCATATTCCCTTGGAAACTGACACCAATTTCATTACCCTAAATGTGGTCTTATGGAATTATAAAATCTGTCAGTTGGAAGCGGGGGGAGGTTACAGATCTCAGAGTCTGACACCCTACCTGAAGAATATTCCCTTCTACTCTACCTGACAAGGGGCGGTCCACTTCAATAACTCTACAACTGCGGAGCCCCAACACCCCAGAGAAGCTACGTGGTTTCCAGAGAATCTGTGGGTTTTAAGTCAGAGATCTAGTTCTATCCCAGACAAGCCTATCTATCCATCTGTCTTCTCTGTCCATCCAATGTCTATATACTATACTACACAGAGTATAATATGTTATATATATAAGTATATATGAACATACAAATATAACAAAAATATATGATATGCAAATGCATATTATAAGGAATACATTATATAACTAATATAAATGTATTATATAATAACATAATAAATATATTCAATAATAAATACTAAAATACATATACACATATACCATGATATATTTATTATATAATTATGATATATTTATATAACATAATATATATGATATATAATATAATAACATATGCATTATAATATCTATATACATATATATAGATATATATATGCATGTGCATGTGTGTGTGTGTGTGTGTGTGTGTGTGTATTTCTCAACCAAAGCAATTCTGCCTTCCAGGGGATATTTGACAGTCAAGACTAGAGATATTTTGGTTGCCAGAACTGGGGATACTACTGGCATTGAGTGGGTAGAAATCAGGATGCTAAACATCCTAAAATGCACAGGAGAGCTTCCCACAAAGTCTCCATAATCTGACCCAAAAGGTCAATGGTGGTGATGTTGAGAAACCACGGTCCATACAGAGAAATACATGCAAACACAAACGCATATATATACTTAGCTCAGAATCAGGCACAGTTCCCTTTACCCTGATTGTTAGAAAATTTATCGTTCCCTTGAGCCACGATCTGTTTCCCATTTAGTCTTATATATGCCCCTTGGAAAGATATAGATTAAGTTAATTCCACTTCTAATGACAATCCTTCAAACATATAAAGCAAATACATAAAGACATCTTCCAAAGTTACAGTCTCCCCAAACCCAGCACCCCTGGTTCCTTCCCATGCTCCCCTGTATGTTGGGGTTCCCAATACATTCATCATGATTCTGGTGGAAAACCACAAAACAAAGCCACTTAAGAAGATTAAGGGGAAAATGGGTGAGGAGGGACAGTAGGATGACAGGGAATTTGTTGGAAAGACATCGGTTTATCTCAGAATCTAAGAGAACCCCAAAAGTACCTGGCATTTGGGAGGGAGAACACTATTATACTCCATATGAGGGGCTAGGTTTGTTTTTATTCATCTTCAGGTCCTCAAGCTCTAACACAGTAGCTGGAAAATTGCAGGTACTGAATAATTATGTGCTGGATGGCTAGATGGATGGATGGGAGGAAAGAAGGAAGGAAGGAAGGACAGGGGGAGGAAGAAAGAAGGAAAAAAGGAGCCATAAGAAGGGAATTCTCACAAAAAGGGAATTAAGAGCAATAGCCAACCTCCAGGAATGTTCTTTGTCCCTTTAAAGAGCCACTGCTCTATGAAAAACAAGGAAACTGTCAGCAAAAATAAGGATCAGCACATGTGTGAAGCACTGACTCCTAGCCTTTAAAGACCTCCTAGCTTTGATTCCTTGACTTCTGTTTGCGATGCTAAATTTCTTGCTGCCTCTTTAAGCTTGCAACATGTTTTGGGGCTTTGCAACATGCAAGTCTGTTATTAGAGATTCTGTTGAATTATTCAGGGCTAAATCAAGATGCAAAGACACCTTTTTTGAGACAGAAAATTGGCAAACACTCTCTAAGATGCCTTACAGCCAAAAAAAAAAAAAAAAGCCACAAATTCTTCTGCAGCTGTTGTATGTACCATAAAATTGATAATGATAAAAAATAATTTTGTTACCTGAATAAGAATGGCGTGTCCTTCTCAGGAATTTCTTTTGTCTCCAGTGACAGTATCAGCTTTTGATAGCCATAGTCCCACAAGAGATGTACCTAATTTGAAACCCAAGGGGTTAATTCTATCCCTTGAAGCTTCTGAAACACAAATGGGCTAATGTGCCATCAATATCAGAAATCAACATTAAGTGGAAAGATCTCCCTGTCTTTGACTTTCATTATAGGCCCAGGAATATTGAAAACCTCAATGACTCAGGGGATTGTGTCAAAACACACTTGATACACATCAAAAAGAATTGCCTCAGCAAGGCTGAGAGAATCAATTGTCTCTCCTTCCAAAATGCTGACCCAAAAGCTGAGGGCTTCTGCAAAGTGCAGGAAAGTTTCCTAGAAAGCTTCTGGAGGCAGCCCAGGTGTGGCACAATGGTACAATTCTCTGCAAAAAAAAAAAAAAAAGGAAGAAAAAAAAGAAAAGAAAAAGGCATCTGGGCAATGTCCGGCAGCCTGGGCATATCCACATATCAATAAACTAAGAAGGAAGATAGGAGAAGGATGTCAAGCAGACAGAAGAGAGCCAGAAATGCCTAAGGGCTACTACGACCAAAGTATGGCCCATGGATGATAGGGATCCTCGAATCTCAGGCCTTTAAGCCGAGGCTCTGGTTTCTAAATACTGTTATAATTGAGAGCCAAGAAGGGATCAAAGTGAGTGTGTCTCTGGAATGTTATCAATGTAATCGACCTTCAATCAAAAGTGGGCAGAGTGGCCCTCTCCTTTGTTCCTGAGGAACCCTCCTTTGGACTAAACTCCTTCAAGGAACTTTCCCTGTAGCTGTTCATTCCACTGCCTCTCCCTCAACTCGCCCCCCAGTCCCCCAACGATACGTGATTCTGAGTTATGTGCTTCAGTTCGGAGAATGAAGTATCATGCCAACAGTTCACCAAGCAACTGACGCTCACCAGCAATGTGGACATTAGTCCATTCCCCCTACTGCGAAGCTGGAATGGGGGCCTCAACTAAAGGCTTCAACAGATGATTTAGGTCTTTCTTGAGAGCTGTTAAAAATGGTATCTCTGAAGCTGTTTGTTAAAGATAATCTGCTGCTGTGGTCGTGATTACCTCGATCCCTCCAAAGTACATATATACACACAAACACGCTCACATGCCCATTATTTTTAGTGTACTAATGTCCCAAATGAGTAACATATCTGATAGTCAAAAGACACAGTCAACGCGGTAGCCCTGTGGACAATTCAGACTGAGTCCATGACAAAGTCTTGAGCTGCATGAGGAAAGAAACTTTTTATAATGAGAAGTTTCTAGAACTGGGTCAAGATCTGCCCCCCTCAACTTGCATCTAAACTTACTGCACTGGTTTCCCAGAGTTGGTAAACAACTCAGCCATCCTAAATTATTTTTTTAAAAGATTTTATTTATTTGAGAGAGAGTGCAAGCACAGGGGGAGGGCAGAGGGAGAGAGAATCTCAAGCGGACACCCCGCTGAGTACAGAGCCCGATGTAGGGCTTGATCTCAAGACCCTGAGGTCATGACCTGAGCCGAAACCGAGAGTTGGACACCCAACTGACTGAGTCATTCAGACACCCAAATCATAAATCATTTTTAAAACAATGCTGGATCTGGACTGTCAGCAAAGTGCCTCCTTTAATGGCGGGGAACATTTCTAAGTATTGGGGTACACAGAGTGAGGTGATGCCTCAATAATCTAAGAGCGGTTACATTTATTTTCATTTTTAGACTCTGCAAATAATTCTTGAGCACGAAATGTTAATCCATAGCTCTGTTATACTAATAATAATTCGGTCCATTACTATTTCCTTGGGTTGCATGTAAGAGAAAAGCCTATTGTATTAGCTTTAAACAATAAGAAGTATTGATATTTAGACAACAAGAAGTTCAGGGGTAGGCAGTCTAGAGCTGGTACCAAGAATCAGCAATGTCATTAGGCTCCTTGAGCCTTCTTTCTCCCATTTTTAGCACACAGCTTTTATCTTCATGCTTGCAAGAGAGCTGCTGTGCTTCCAGGAATCATAACAGCATTCCAGGTGGAAAGGAAATGGAAGGGCCACGAGTCAGAGGAAAAGAAGGTTGCCTTTTTATTTGGGAAGGGATGCTAGCTCAAAGAACTCCTGTCTGTGTCTCATTGGCCAGAACCTTATCACATGGCCACCTACCTCTAGCTACAAGAGAATCCGGAGAAGTGATTTTTTAAAAATCTGGGATGTTGCCACTCTGAACAAAATTGTCTAATAGTGAGAAAGAAATGGAGGTTAATATTGGGTAACTAGCAACAGCTACAATATTTTAATGATCTGCCTCCTCATTAATACTCTCTAACAGAAGCTCCACAGGCGCTTGTGCCTATCACAGTGTATGGCGTAAATTGTAGTGAGAGAAAGAAGAAAGGAAGGAAGAAAGAGAGAGAAGAAGGGCGGAAAGAAGAAGGAGAAAAGGAAGGAAGTTAGGGGAAGGAGAGTAAAGAGAGAATAAAGGTGAATGCAGAAGAGGGAACAAAAGATTAAATCGAGAGGACAAACCATAGGCCAAATCCTACCCATCTCCTGATTTTGTCAATAAAGTTTTATTGCAACACAGCCATGCCCATTCATTTGGGCAAGGCTTACGGCTCTTTTCCCCCCTAACAGCACAGCGAGTAGTTGGGACAGAGACTTGTGGCCTGTGAAACCCAAAATATTTACCATCTGGCCCTTTACAGAAAAAGTTTGCAGACCCTTAGGCTCAGTGACTGATGACTTCTTAGGCTCCTCAGGAGATAGGTCTTACAAAACGTTATTTAAAAGTAAATAAATAACATGGCAGCGTGGATACGGAGGGACCAGTCTACTTGAACTCCTCCCCCTGGGTACCTTCCCACCCTCCAATCATACTTTCCTTCCCACTGGATGGGGAGGTCCATCTGCCTGACCACCTTCCTCTCCAGGCCCCACTGTGTCCCCCAACCAGGCTAAGTGATTTCATGGAAGGCAGAGGGTCTTAAACACAGACATCGTGCCTTCTGGATTTTCTGATTTAAGATGTCCATCTATCATGTGCTAAGTAAGAAACCTCCTACCTCTTTACACCCCTGTCTTAGTTCAGTTCAGGAAATAAGATGGCTAAATATGGCTAGGCTTATTATCATGGTACTGGGTTAATAACTGAGTAAAGAAACAGGCCTTATGAAGATAAGTCCAGGGGGCAGGAAATGCACATGGAAATGCACACGGAGGCACCGGCTGGGGCTCTGTATTTCCTGCTCTTCCTTGCCAGGGAGGGTGAATTGGGAGTCTGACCACAGCTGGTCCTGCTGCCCTGTGCTTTCTGGTCCTTCCTCTGGGAGGCCTGGAGGTCTCACAGCTTATAGGCCCTCAGGGAACTTCTTGCCAAGGCCCAGTATTCCTTCTCCCCACCCGGCTGGGGGAGAGGGGAGGTGCACTGCACAGGGTCCAGGCCCCACCCCAGGCACCCAGAACTTTTTAATAACCTTCCCCTCTCACCAGGGTTTAGACGACAGTCACTCTTCCCTGGGTGGGAATGCTCCCATACACCCAGTCCCAACCTCGGCCCCTTCTCTTCCCTTGCGTGTCCTCAAAACCAAGGACTGATATTTATTTCCCTTCCCAGTTCCTTTAAATTTGGACAATTTTTAATTTAGAAACGGATGCTAAGAAGAAACAGGGGCATCGCCCCCAAGCAAACCTGAAAGTCTGACTTCCCCGTGTTCCATGTCGACAAACCCCCAACACCCCTCCCCAAAGGGCAAAGGCCACCCTGAGCAAAATGCCAAACCAGCTTTTACAAATAAACTTGTGGCCAAACTGCAGCCATAAAACTTTGAAAACTACTCTGATTGAGACATTTGGACTAATTACCAGGGAGCAGCGGCTCTGGGCCCTTCCCTAATGCTGTTTATTACATTCCCTCGTTACGGGGACTCCCTGGGGTTGGTTTCTGAAATAAAGATTTAATTTGCGGGTAAATCAGAACAACAAAAAATGTAGCTCATTGTAAACAATAGTATCCCCAGCCCAGCTGAGCCCATCAATATAAAAACAGAAGTCCTCCTCATCCTCTCCATTCTGTAAACATGTGAAATGTTATTTATTGTGACTACATGTGTGTGGCCCGGCACGAGTGACATTGGGAGGATTTTCGTGACTGAGAGACATAAACATCAAATACTGCTCCCATCATTCTTCCAGTTTTCAAGTTATAAAATCTAAATATTAATTTTAATAGAAAGGTTAGGAAATTGGAAACTGCAGTACCCACTGAAATCATCAGAATAACACACAGCCCACAGAGGGAGCACCAGCATTCCAAGGAGATTAAGGAGGCAGGTGGGGTCCAGACGTGGACCATGAAATATGACATGTGTCATAAACAGAGGCTTAGGCCCATGGCTCCCTACCAACCCCAAGTCCTGCCCAGCCAATGTTTTGTTTTTTTTTTGTTTTTTTTTTTAAACTCAAGACAGGATGTACACAGATACGAAGAAAAAGAGAGGAGAAACAGTTAATCTGCTGCCAGAAGAGAGTCCATTTGACCATCTGTGACCTGGAGTCTGTGAAAGGGGCACTTTGAGTGTCATTAGCCCAACGCCCGTTTTCCCCAAAGCCCATGATAGGTTAAGGCAGTCCTACTGGAGAAACATGATGATCTTTGGGCTGCCCAAGGGCAGACAGTCCTGATTCTAGGTGAAACCAGGAAGCACAAACCACAGGCTCCTCACCTCCAGAGACTCAGTCACATATGGTCCTCTCCATTTAGGAGTAAGGATTTCTTCCTCCCCTTGTCCTCTCACCTCGGGCTGCAAAGGGCACAGGCTTTGGCAGAAATCATGCACCTGAGGGTCATTGCCACGGCGGAGCAAACAGGCTGTCACTAGGTTGGAGTCAGAAGTCGTAGGTTCTAACCTTCACCACGGAGCCAACACTAGCTACACCTTCAGTTAGTTGGTTTACAACTTGTTACATTCCTCAACTGCCTTATCTACCTCCTTAGCTGGCAGGTGCTAGACTTAAAGACCATGCAGCACCCTGACCGCATGTTAGGACAATGGCTCTCAACTGGGGCTAATTCTGTTCCCCGAGCCCCACCCCACCCGGGGACATTTGCCAACATCTAGAGATATTTTTGGTGTTGTCACTTTGGGCAGGTTAGTGGCATTTAATGGGTAGAGGCCAGAGATGCTACTAAACGTTCTCCAGGGCACGGACCAGGCCCTCACAATAAAGTTATCTGGCCCGGAATGTCAACAGTACCAACACCAGTTGGTTTTGTATCCACCTCTCTTGAGCTAATGTCACTTCATCAAAACCAGATAGTTTTGGAAAAGTATAAGCCTTTTAAAACTTCACGATATCTGTACTCAAAGGAAACATAAGGAAAACTGGTTAGAACACCAGCCTAAGAAAAATAGAACCAAGAATCTGTTTTTTAGACCTTACAGATCTTCAAAGTTCCCCAAAGAAATGGCCCAGACCCAGGGTCTGCCCAGAGTAGGGACTTTACCTGTGTTTGCTGAATCGAACATCATCTTGCTACTGTGGCCAGACCAAGCACTTTGCCTGCTAGGAGAGGCCTGTTCATTTTCTGTACAGAACAAAACAAATGTGGGTCTAAGGCAAGGGCAGGGGACCTGCCACAGAGTTGGTGCTTCATAAGTGTTTCCTGAGGGAATGAATGGATGGATAGAAAACCGAATAAAGTATCATCAAGTCAAGACACTTGTCTTCTCTCTGAGCTTCCGAATCCCCACCTATTATGTGGGGATGATGCTAACACCTGTTTCACAGATCTCATGGAATTCTTGTGAGGAACAAATTATATCATTCCTGGAGCACCACCTGGAGGAATGGGTTTAGAAACTCGTGATCCTCGAAGTAAAACAGACCCCACCCAGCTGCTGTCTCCCATGGTCAACCCTGCACCAAACCAACTTGCAGCTTCGTTAAGTCAGGAAGCAACAACTCCGGCTACACTTCAGTAGGTTCTCAATCCCAAGTTACCACAGGAGTCACTGACACTGGGGAGAGGAGGTGGGATGGGGTTTCCTGAGCTCTGAATCCCCACACATCCTGCTTTTACCAGGTTCTTTATCTACAGGATGGATGACGAAAGTTCTGAGACATCTCATGCTGCTTCTAGCCCAATGAGTCTTCTCCTGACAAATATCAAACAGAAAAGGTTGAGTGGCCTCGTACACAACCCCCCACAAGTTTAGAATGGGTTCATGCAAATCTCACATGCTCCTGAGTGACTGGGACCCTCACTAGTTCTCACTCCATCCCCCGCCAACACCACCACGACCCCTCTTAGCATTTTCCTAAAGATTTCCTTGGAAGAATAGTTCCATGAGATAATTCTTGTTATGCTAACATATATTCTATGGTCACACAAATCTGGGAAGATGCTACATTAAACAAAATTAGACAGATTTTTTTTAACTTATAGGATTTTTCACAGCCTTGGGTGTATGATGGGAATTTCCATTGGCTATAGTGTGTATTTCCAAATCCACTTGAAGATCAAATCTTTTCTTCACAGTTTACCTAGAGAGTATCGTTTAAAAAAATAGCTTGAGAAACTCTGGGCAGTCACTCCCATCTTGACAAGTGACAGCCCTACCTTGCTTTTAAAAGGATCAGGCCATATACTTGGGGAAGTGTCTCCATGCATAGTCTACTTTTAATCCCAGAACCAGGTTCTCAGGCCAAATGTCTCAGTTTCTAGATGTTCATTTGGAAATCTACCCGTCCTGGGAAATCTACCACAGATGAAGCCAGATGGACACCCTCTACTGACCACACATTGCCTACCTTGACAGCACCACACTAAGGGACTTGCAATTCATCTGTATGCCAAGCTGGTAGCTAACCCAACAAGACAGCAGCTATGAGAGCATTCAACTCGAGTGTCACTGCCTGAGAAGGGCTCAGCAGCTCAGAGGAAAAGAGACAGAGCTAGAATTGGGAATATCAGGGAAAGAAGCTGGAAGGAAGTGGAAACTAAAGTGGACCTTGACTACCCTGGAGAAGCAGAAAGGACCTGGCCTCATAGTTTTAGGCATTTAAAAAAAAAAAAAAGCTGCATTAGCAGTATCTAAGGTCCATTTTCCTGAAAGGAGAGCATGAGATACAGATTTGGATGCATTATGGAATTGTCCCCCACTTCAAGGCAAGGGAGCAGACCTTTCAAGCCCCACACCAGGCAATCATTGGTTATGGATCCCCCTTGACATCAGGGGGTAACCTCATGAGCAAGGCAGAGCTCAGCAGCAGAGGATGGGTGCACTGGCCTGGTAAAGGGCATTTGGATGGGACCCCCTACTAGCACCTATTATGAACGGCAAAGACAAAAATATATAAGTGAATGTAAGATTATCATGGACAACAAGAACCCAGCCTGATGATAGGAAAAGATGTGAAATGTAGTATCACATCAGATATATCTAGGTTGAAGGGAAGGATACAGAAACCTTTTTTGGGAGGCAACATACACCCTAAGGTAGACTCCCCCCTTTCTGGTATAATATATTTTGAATGTGACCTACTCGGTGATTTGATTGCTTTTTCCCTGGATCTGATTTTATTGCTGCCATCCATCTATATTCTACAACAACCACTCACAGAACCTTTCTAGAGTGCTGAGGCCTCAAATAAAAAGCTACATGTACAATTTGCTTTTTTCTTTCTTGCATGATCTTGGCGTTTGGTATGATTTTCCTCTAAAACTCTCCTTTTAGATAAACTAAACAATAGTCCTCAGGGATACAGAGAATAAGACAGATATGGGATATGATAATGTCTAATATTTGCAGGCTGCAAGAGGAAATGAGTCACTTGAATAACATAAGCAATGATAACTCAGCTGAATATGACTAAGATGTTAAAAATAAGGTGTGTTTACAAGTGAATAAACTTCCTGATCATACTGCTAGTCTCCAGAGAGATGGAGAAGGAACAGGCAAATGTCCTTGGTATCCCATAAATTTCATCCTATTTTCCACTGGTCAAGTGTGGTCATGGTGGGTTGCTCGTGGTAGCCACTCATTGCCTATTGGTACAAAACCGAATGATAAGCCCACTAGAGAGGAAAGCTCTTGACAGTCTACATGACGGCCCCATCTCTGGGGTCCTTTGCCTTTATTTTCCTGAAGATTCATGAAGTAAAGCACTGGAGCTATCTTTTCTTGAGGAACAAAACCCATATATATTCATTACTATTTAATTCTCCTTTTCTAGTCCCTCCCTCAGTTACCTTATTGAATCTCAGGACCCTGACGGTAATTCCTTACTCATCAGATCCTTGACTAACCTGCAAAACTATTTTGAACTTGGCTGTGAATGTCTTACTATGGTTAAACATTTCTCCTACCCAGAAGACACCGATAACCTATCAAGGGCTTTCTCTTCTTGAATCCCATGGCTGTAGATTATGTGAATAAAGACACTGGAAGAAATATACGTGGCAAGTGACTTCTGTCCATTCAGCACTTAGATAACTTTCTTAATACAGTCTGCTGTCCTTTAGCATGCATTCTCAAGAGGTTGGCAAGATGAAAAACTACTTTCCAAAACCACCTTGCAGTCAGAGCACTCACTGTGCTCTGAGTTCTGCAGATGAGATGGATCCTCTGAGATGTGGAAAGCAGCAAGGAGAAATAGCCATCTTTCCTTGGCAAGGCTGGTGGACAAGCAACCTACAATGGGCATGAGTGTTTGCAGTTGCCACATTACAGTCTCCATTGCCCGGAGACTGTATTTGTGGGTGTGAGACAGCAGTGGAGAAGTGCGGATAGAAGCAGGTCTCTGTCAGTTGATCCTGAAGTAAAAACCCAACTTCATTTACTGTACGTACATTACAGTTCAATAAAAGTTAAAGTTAAAAAAAAAATCTGATCTCAATCCCCTGACTTCTGAACCACCCCATTTTAAAAATAATTTTGAAGTGCCTAAGTCCCTTTATTAAATACCTCTCTGCTTGTAATAGCTCAAGGGCTTTCTATTTCCTGCACATATCCTTCCCCAGCAGAATAGCTTTCTTCTTCACTTGAAGACCATACACAGAAGACAGATCGCAGTTTGGTTAAGGAAGTTGTCCAACGTGGGATGGGGCACGCTGATGGCTAGTGAGCTTGCTATCATAGAAGGTAGTTCAAGAAGAGATTGGACAAGTCATATGACGGGGATGGTACAAGGGGAATTTGACTACCAGGCAGTAACTTAGGCTCTATAATTTCTAATGTCCTGTCCAACTCTGAGATTCTCTGATCTGGGGACAATTGACTCCCTTTGAAAGTGGCCTCTGTGAGACTGTTTCAAGAGAAAATCAGCCCCTCGAAAGAACTCCCTTGACACAAAAAACATCAAAGGACCTAATAGCACACATGTTTAGGCTTTACAAGGCTTTTGCTGGCTCAGAGTTTGAGCAGAATATGGGAGAAGGCAAGAACCCCACCACCATTACCAATAATTAGGCCTGCCAATCAACAGACAGAATCTAGAATAAACTCTCACAGAACAAAGGCAACAGAATGGGATTGAAGAACCCAAGTAACCCAAGTACAGGAAGATTTTTCATTCCGACTTTTGTTGCTTTTCACTGGTTGAAAATTCCAAGGACTATTCTTTTTTTTTTTTATTAATTTTATTTTATTATATTATGTTAATCACCATACAGTACATCCCCTGATTCTGATGTAAAGTTTGATGCTTCATTAGTGCATGGTGCACTGGGTGTTATACGCAACCAAGGACTATTCTAATCAGAAAACTGCTGTCTCTTTACTTCCACGAATATTTCCAGCTGAAAAAACTGCACTTGTGGGCCTCCTTCATCAGCTCTTATGAATGATTCTCCTTTGATCTCCATTCATAGATGATAACTTCCGGAGACTACTGAATATAAAAGGGAAAGGAAAACTAGGAGCAATGTGTTGACGGCCAGGAGCCATAGGTAAAGAGAAGATAGGATACTCTGCGATAGGAACAGTTTGTATATCCCATTTGCTCAGAGGATCACAATGCTAGGCACTGAAAGAAGGAAGAGAACCCCAGTAGGCAGAACCACAGTTCTAAAATCTGCCAAGCTATGGGCCCAGTAACCTACCGTCCAGCTCTAGACCCAGAAAAGAATTCAACAAACACTTATATGAGAAGAAAGCAGAACCAAGAAGAAAGTCCATACACTTTGTTTGTTGCCATAGTCTGGATCCAGGTAGATTTCTTCTCAGTTGAAAACACACACACACACACACACACACACACACACACACACGCACATATATATATACACTTTGCATTCGCTATATGTCACGCACTGCACTAAGTGCTTTCCATGTATTATCTCATTTAATACTGAAAAGAACTCCATTATATGTATAAATATTCCTGTCATACAAATGATGAATCTTAAACCAAAAGGGTATAATTAACTAGACCAAAGATACACAGGGAGTCACTGAGAGAGCTAGGATTTGGAAACAGACGTTCAAATATCTGAGCCTTTATATTTAAGAACTCTGCTCTACTGCCTCATTTGTGATTGAGTCCACAAGAAAATCAAAACCTGTTAAATAATAAAGAGGAAATAAAGCTTTGGTATTCTGAAGATCTAAAGGAAAAACAGAATTTTGAAAATTATTTATTATAAAAACCCTCTATCTTTTTAAATCTATTTTTCATTTAGAAGGAAACCATAAGACATAGCTTCTTCAAAGCTGTAGTAGAAAGTCATAAAGACCAGAGTAGATTAGGATGAAAGCAAAAATTAAAAATGGAGCATCATAAGTTCTCATAAGGGGTAGTGAAGGCAGAACTGGGGCAGCATGAAATATGTCAATGACTGGAGGACAGAATTGAGAAGCTCTCCTAAAAATGCAAAAGAAAATAACACAAGGGTAAAAACAATATTCATGATAATAGCCGTGGAGAATAAAGAATAGAAACACAAATTTTAAAAATGTTAAAAACACAAATCTTTTAAAGGAAGAAATCAAAGCAATCGGAACTGTAGCAAATACTCGTAGACATCAAGCCTTTCTGAACTGAGGAAACACATGCATATCAGAATGGCTCTCCACAGTCCCAGCAAAAATCAATGGAAAAGGCCAGTACTAAATCTCACCTTGGAAACATTTCAAAATTCTAAGTACAAAGAAAAATACTTTAAGTAGCCATTTCAAAATTCTAAGTACAAAGAAAAATACTGGAAGTAGCCAAGCAGAAATTCATGATTTTTTCAGAGAAAACAAATCAGGCTGCTCTTAAACTTCTCTGAAACTTCGGAAGGCTGAAGACAGCATTACCAAATCTGCAGGCTTCAGGGAGAAAAATGTGATAATAACCTAATATTTTTCTACCCACCTAAGCTGTCTTGCTTAGAGGAAGGCAAGAGAAAGATATTCTCAGATATGGGAGAGTTCAGAAAAAGAACCCCTCGTATGCTTTTCCTAAACAGACTGGGGATATATCAGGAGGCACATCAGAATGAAGATGGATAAAATCTGAATGAAGATGGATAAAATCTGAATGAAGATGGATAAAATCTCAATGAAGTGGAAAGGGACCAGCACACTTTTCAGTGGGAAAGCCACACGCATAACATCCAAACATCTAGATGTCTTCCGATAATCATCACCTCCACACACCAGACTTAGTTGAGCCCATCACATTAATGAGCTTCCAAGAACATGGAGGTCTTAGTACCTGCTCTCACAGTGCCATACGGATAAAACCTAAAATGAAATTCTTTTTTTTTAACACATTTATTTTAATTCACATACCATACAATTCACCCACGTAAAATGTGTGATTCAGTAGTTTTAGTATCTTTATAGATAGGGGCGACCACCCCCACAGTCAATTTTCGGAAATGTTCACGTCCCTAAAAGAAACTCTGTACCCTTTAGCAACCAATCTTATATTCTCCATCCCCACCTCCAGTCCTGGACAACCACTGATCGCCTCTCTGTCTCTATAGATTTCCCTATTCTGGATTTTCATATGAATGGAATCATACATTATGTGGTCATATATGCTTGGCTTCTATGACTTAGCATAATGTTTCCAAGGTTCCTCCATGTTGAAGCATGTGCCAGTATTTCACTGTTTTTGTGGCTGAGTAATATTCCATCGTATGGATAGTCCACATTTGTTTATCCATTCACCAGTTGGTGGACATTTGGGTTGTTTCCACCTAAAATGAAACCAGTTCTTGAGCAGGTGTTAACCATTTACCATGGAAACAACTCCACTTGAATTCAACAAATCCCTTTGATAGACACTGCCTGTCAGTTAAAGTTAATTATATATGTAAATTAAATACCTCAAAAATAGAAAAAGATACAAAAAAACCACTGTGGTCATTCTGGGACGAAAGGTGACATATCTTTCCCATTTTATGTATTTTCAACATTTAAAAAGGGAGCTACTCTACAGTTTATGTTGAGAGTAAAAGACACATTCTCATAGATACATTCAGTCCTGCTGTAATACTTGCTTTGAAAACACAAGCTTTTTCCAAGGTGACTGATCTATTAAGGAACAATTTGAACATCATGTAAACTTTGCTCATGCACAATTTCTTATGCAAAAAAAATGGTAGGTGAACACAGAAAACTGTACCCCACTGATGGGAGCCTTCTAGGAATATACAAACGCTCACATGCACACACGTCAGACATCTACCAGCTACCTTGGTTCACTCTGTTAGGAGCCACACCCACCCACATCCGGTGGTTGAAGTTTCTGTCAGATTTCAGGGGACCCTGCTTCTTCCAATTCACAGAAACTCACAAACTACAGTCCTTCCAACAACCCATTTCTACAAGCCAACTCCAGGTCCTTTTCAAGGTAAAGTGGCATACTTAGAGTTTTTTATGTATTTCTTAATCATTTAATGTGGGTAACATGGTGCTAGCATTTTTTAAATTATATTCTTACACTTTTTACTTCTTTAAAAAACATATTATTGATGTTTTTGAGTCTTATACCCCAACCCCCATTTTTCCAATAAGGCCTGTGGTTTTTATTGCATCTTTTCACACTGTGGTGATTTTTAGGAATGCGTACGTGCAATCATGGCAGGACGGACTGTTCATATAATACCTCTGAGAGGTGACATAAGCAGCCTGTCCCTCAGAGAGGCAACTGGCAGTTAACAAGGTGAGGTCTGAAACTGTGCTTTTCACTGTGTTTTCTTTTTTGATGTGTCTTCAAAAAGAAATCACTTTGAGAAGGAAGGTTGACCTCAACCAAGCCTTGTGACACAAGAACCCAGATTTGAAACTTTCTGTTTGCATGGACACAGAACTCCGAGGAACCTGTGCAATACGGCTGGACAGGGAACTGGAAGAGGCAGGCTATTCTCAGTTACGACTGGAATGCACATGGTTCTCAGTCAAGGGTCCTTCCTGTGAGAGGAGATTATACACAGGTCCCACTCAGGAGGATACCTGGCACACAGTAAATGCTTGATAAAAGTTGAAGCATGAACAAAAGATGGGACATAGGAACAGATGGGAGGGTGGATGATATTTGGGGAAGAAAGGTCTTTATGAAGATCCCTGGTGGTCTGATTCCAAAACTTGGGTGAACACCGGCACTTCGGTCCCAAACAAGCCAAAGGTATAGGTGAGGACTCAGCACGAGTCACCGGGCAAGTCTGGCTATATTTGCTCTCACGGTGTACCGAGGCCTTCTAATTATTGTTGCTATCTCCCGTGCTGTAAAATATTTTATCGGTTATACCACTTTGCAGCATTTTGTCTAAAGCTCTTAACTGTCATAAATGCATCCACCTGTCTGCCAATGTGGAATAATAAATAATTATTATGGGAGTGACTGATTTACTTTGAAAAAACACGAAAGGCCTCTAAACCTGGAGTTTCCTGCCCCACATAATGTGCGTGAAAGAAATGAGCATCAGTAATCACTGTCAACAGTCTCTTGTAACTAAGAATTGAACCATTTATCTGTCCAGCATGTGTAAATTATCATCATCGTCTCTTCCACGGGAAGGCCTAACGGCAATTTATGTTATAAAAATAATAAGATATGAGGGTTTAATAGAAATCGCTTCTTGTTGCTTTACCTGGGAATACCAGGCTCCAGGCCAGCAAGCATCTCGGGCCCTACAAATTCAGGCAATACCATCCAGCTGTTTATAGCTGACTTCCTGATTTGTATATATATATATTTTTGTACCTCCTTTAACCAAACTAAGAGCAAAGAGCTTGCCTATTATATTTATGAGCTGACCTTTCCCTATCCACTTCAAGGATACTTTCTTTTGTGACCAACAAAGATAATGCCAGGGAGCAATGAGTTCTAAGCACTGAATAATTGTAAATGTTCTGACATCCTCTGAAAATATTATCAGGGCTCTAAGTTGCTACATATCCATCATGTCTTGGCCAGGAGAGTTTTTGTTTTTGTTTTTGTTTTTTTTCCCAAACGAGGCTGATTTTACCTCTAACAGTCCTTGGAATGTGCCAACTTTCTTAGTTACCTTAACCTTGACAATGTGTAGACTCCTTTGGATATCCCAAAGAAAGGGCTCTGGGAGGGGGACGTTTGTATGTTTGCAAGTGCGTAAGTATGCTAAGTGAATGATTCTTTTTACCCTTTGGGGTGAGTTTTCAAGGATTAACACCCTGAAGGCACGGTGTCCGTTCTACGGAGAGGAGAAAACATACTGTTCATTGCTTAATGGAGATTTTTCACTTTCTATCCTCGGTAGCTTCCCAGATAAGCTTGGCCATGTCAGTTAGAGTCCAAGGTGGTGGCTGTGTATTGAAGCTGGAGAATATAATCTGGGGAACTGTGAAAGCTGGTTTGCTTACAGGAAGCATGAAAAGCCATGGTCATACCATTCTGCTCCTTGTCAGTTCTGAGCTGTTATGTGTTCAAACCAAAAAAATCCCTTTATCTCAGGAAATTCAAAGATGTCTCAGATATGGTCCCTATCCATAAGAAACTCAGTCGAGTGGTGACATGGGAATGTATACAAATTATTCTTTCTTCTGGTGCAGTAATTCAACTTTTAAGATTTTTCCCACTATAGTTAAATTGGCACATATATCCCAAGAGTGGTTGCAAAGATGATCTTGATGGTATTGTTTATTGGTCATACAGTGGAAACAACCTAACATCTCTTATCACAGATTGGCAAATGTACCACACACCACACACTTAGAATACTACCCTGTGCTTGAAAAGAAGGAAGTCATCTGTACATCCAAGTGCACAACTTCCTCCCTCCCAAAAAAGTTCTCGGTGAGGCCTTTCCTGACCACTCAATTGAAGATTGCAACCCCATTTCTCAATATTTCCTATCTTCTGACTCCACTTTATTTTCCACAGTAACGCTCAGTACCATCTAGCATAACACATACTATGTTAACATAATACCTTAAATATATATAAATGCATATGCATACATATAAATATTTACAGTTGATCCTTGAATAGTGCGGACGTTAGGGGACACCAACCCCTCACACAGCCAATAATCTGGGTATAACATTTGACTCCCCCAAACCTTAACTATTGACTAGAAGCCTTACTGTTAACATAAACAGCTGAATAACATATATTTTGTATGTGATACGTATTATATACGCTATTCTTACAATAAAGTAGGCCAGAGGAAAGAAAATGTAAGTAAGACAATCCTAAGTTAGAGAAAACACATTTACAGCCCTGTGCTGTATTTACGGAAACAGCAGGTGAGAAATGTACACTATATCCTCCTTAGTGTACAAGTGCTGTGGGTGTATACGCTTCGCTGATGGCCTCTAGAGGGGCAGTCAAGGGCCTGGGAAAAGTAGTCTCCTCTGGGGACAAGTACCAGGGTATGTGGGTTTAAGAGTGAGAAGGAAACCTAGGTTTTACTGCATATTCTTTCAGAAACTCTGATGTTTTTGTTTACTATGTGCATATTTGCTTTTTAAGATTAGTTTTTTAGAATCATGAGTCAAGCTGAGGGCTGGCATGACATATACGACAGTGATACCTAGACTATTCATTTAGTTTCAAATCCAGATGCCTACAGGGGCCCAGGTGGTGATAACTGGGATGGAAGTAGGCAGGGATAAGAAAAATACCTGGGAATACCGATCACATGATGGAAATTATATGTATTCTTCCATTTTCCTTGAAATACACAACATTCTTTGTCTATCTTTTACTTTTCACATTTTTAGAGACATCATCATAAATATTTCTTTGCTCTAAAAAAAAACAAGAGTGCACATGCCATGGTAAATAAGTCTTGGCTGTGGCCTCTACTGTGGTTTACCAAGGGCACCTGCCAGTCTACCAGTGGATGGCCTCTCTTCACCTCTAGTTTGTGACCAGGCAGGATTTCTGAGTCAGTGTTGCCAGATCTTCTGAATTTTTAAGAGAAATTAAAAATTCAAAGTGTTCATTTAAAATCTGCTACAGAATCGAGTGGGGTTTATCACAGGATTGCAGGCCTGACTCAACCCTCCAAAATCAATCACTGCTATTCATCACACCCTATGATCATATCAACAGAGGCAGAAAAAGCATTTGGCAAAGTTTGGTATCCATTTATAATAAAAACTCACAGAGAACTAGGAACAGAAGAGAACATAATAAGGAGTATCTATGAAGAACCTGTAAGCCAACATCATATTGAATGTTTTCTCCGAAAGAGATCAGGAACTAGTCAAGGATGTCCACTGTTACACTCCTATTAGATATTGTACTGGAAGCCCTAGCAAATTCAATAAGTGTAAAAAAAGAAATAAAGGACACTCAGCTTCGAAAGAAAAATAAAACCATCCCTATTCACAAATACTACACAAAAGTTCCTAGAACCAAGTAAGTTTAACAAGGTTGAAGAATAAAAGATCAATATACAGAAATCTATTGTATTACTTATATACTAGCAATGACCAAACTACTGTAAGTAAAATATTTTCAAACAGTACTCTTTACAATAGCCCCCCAAAATGAAATTACAGATATAAATCTGACAAAATATGTGCCGGATCTGTATACTAAAACAACATAATGCTCATAAACGAGAACAAAAAAGGCCTAAATAAAGAGAAAGACATACAGTGCCCATGGAGCAAGAGTCAATATAGTTAACATGCCAGGTCTCCCCAAACTGATTCGTAGATTTGATGTGACCCCAACCAAATTCCAGCAAGACTCCTTGTAAAGGCACACCAAACTGAGGCCCAAATTTATATGGAAAGATACATCAACTAGAATACTCAAAATAATTTTGAAAAAGAACAAAGTTGGAGGACTCACGCTACCAAATTTAAAGCTGTACCATAAAGCAATGGGAGTCAAGACAGAGTGGAATTGGTGAACACTGAGACTCACAGGCCAATGGAATAGAACTTAAAAATCCAGAAGTTTTCTGGTGCACACAAATATCAACTGATTTTTAAATTATTGACAACTCAGTGGAGAAAAGATAGCCTTCTCAGCAAATGGTCCTATAAGAAACTGGATATCCATATGCAAAACAAACGATCAAACAAAAAAACACAAAATACCTTGACCCACACATCACCCTAGATAAAATTAATTTGAATTGAATCACAGACCCAAGCACAAAACATAATACTATAAAACTCTTAGAAGGAAACACAGAACTAAATCTTCAAGACTTTGGCTTAGTCAAAGACATCTTAAGTTTGACCTCAAAAGCACAATACAAAAAAGAAAAAAAAATGATAAACAGAAAAATGATTGGGACTTTGGCCAAAATGAAACACTTCTTTTTTCCCATTTTTCCATGAAAAACACAATTAAGAGAGTAAAGGGACAAGCCACAGGCTGGGAGAAATTATTTGTGAATCACATATGCAACAAAAGACCTGTATCTAAAATATATTTAGAAAAAAGCTTCAGAAAACACAATAAGTGAATAAACAACCCAATTTAAAAAAACAAAAACAGGCAAGATATCAGAACAGACATTTCACCGAAGAAGATCTATGGAGCTGAATAAACACAAGGAAAGATGCTCAATGTCATTAGTTATTAGGGAAATGCAAATTAAAGTAGCAACGAGACACTACTACACTCCTATTAGAATGATTCAAATTAAACAAAGTGCTGACAGTACCAAGTGTCAGTGGGGATGCAGAGAGCCAGGAATTCCCATGCACGGCTGAAGGGAGTACAAAATGGCACAGTCACTCTGGGACACACTCTGGCAGTTCCCGAAAAAGTTAAAAACACACTCACTGTATCACTCAGCAATCCTACTTCTAGATATTTATAGCAGAGGACTGAAAACACATTCATATGGAAAGCTGGACACAGCCTAGAGCAGCTTTACTCACAATTGTCCAAAACTTGAAAGAGCTCAAATATCCTTCAGTGGATGAATGGACAAATGGTGGTCTAGCCATGCAATGGAACACTATTCAGAAATTAAAAGGAGCAAATTGGTGACACATATGACACAAGAAGAATCTAGAATGCATTATGCTGAGTAAAATAACTCAGTCTCAAAAGGTGACATAACTGTATGATATTATTTATATGACATCCTAGAAGAGGCAAACAGTGGGAACAGACAGCAGAGCTGGCTGTCAGAGATTACGAGTGAGGGCAGAGTGGTTATAAAGGAGAAGCATGAAGGAACTCTTTAGGGTGTTGAACTGGTCCTAGATCTTGTGTGCAGCGGGTACAAGAATGTATGCTCGTGTCAAAACTCATACCAAAAAGAGCGCAGACCAAAAAATATGAGTTGTACTGTATGCGAATTTACAGTATTAACAAATTACTCTCTAAAAGTAGGAAAAAAAGCTGAGTCAATCTAACAAAGAAAAATAGTTACTTTGGAAGCCAAATGAAACCTGTTTGCAGGCCCAATCCTACCCTTGAAATTCCAATTCACATTCTCTGAGTTGGACAAATAGTCTGTCCAAGACAGAGTGTACTGAAGACTTGATTTGACCCAATTTCTTAACATGAAGCCCAGAGAGGGAAAGACAGTTACCAAAGCCACACAGTTAATCCAAGCAGTGCTATCCCTGAGATCAAGCTGCCTCGCTCCTACTCCAGTACGGTGTGTCCTTTGATATCAGATGCAGACAGCTGAGCCTGAATGACATTCTGAAGTACAACAGAACTCCCAAACACAGACTTTTTTTTTTTTTTTTTTTTGAGGAAGAATACCAGGAGCGAGAAATGAACCTCACGGGGGAAAAGGGCAAACCCGTTCCTTAAGGTTCAGCATTTACAAGAAGTGTATTAAAAATTATGACCTCAACAAACAACTCCAGTGAAAGTGTGTGGCCAACAGACATAGAACAATTTAACTGTTGAAATAATTCTGTCAAAAAAATTAGCAGTATTACAGGGAAGGCTGTGGGCCCTGACGGGTCCCCAGCAGAGATGCGTCTGTGTTGGGCTGCTATCGATTCTGAAACAATCTTGCACATGATAAATGAGAATGTGCTTAGGAGAGGATTCAGTCACGAGAGCCCCCAGATCAATCAGCTTGTCAACTGGCAGACGAAATTCAATTTTTATTCTTGGTAAACTCTTATTTGGTGGCAGACCATTGTTTCTGTGGAAATTGCTTCACAAAGGCCGAGGGGCAGGCGTGAGAACATGGAAAAAGATAATTTTTTCAAAGCATGTTAAAAGTGAAGATTTGGGGTTGATGACCAGGAGAGAGGAAATGTGATTATGGGGCAGTAGCTACCACAGCCTGCCTTCTTTGCCCAAAAGGATTAGCTAGGGCCAGTTCTCTGTGTCCTGGACACAACGGCTTTTCTCCTCCGTCGTCTGACCCCACTACCTTGGAAGAAAATTCCCTTAAGAATGGGACCTCAGGCTTTGCAGACAAAACTCAACGACCCCATGACAGAGCTCAATGGGGATTCTACGGAGACCTTCTCTTCCCTTAGTTTAAACCCTATAAAATTGCCACTTTAGTAAGTTTAAAAAAAAAAAAGTCAGAATCAGCAATTTTATATGGTTGACTCAAATAATTCTTCTCTCCTCTCTTGTCTTACTTCGCCATGATATTAGGAATTTCTAGGCGCTTTTTCTTCTTATAGCTTTTTGAAGTCACCCAAGAAATTAGCTTTAGGCCTGGGACTAGGGCCTAGGATTCTTGACTTCCAGACCAAAGTTCTTTACACTATTCTTTGATGCCTCCCTCCAAAGAGAGAGATGTTCCTCCATTTGGCCTGGAGTCAATATCTACACTGTGTATATGTATACGCAAATGCATATCCATGTCTACAGAGCAGGTATCCAGAGCACCCGCTCTGGGCTAGGTAGTGAACAGTGTTCTCACATTGTTCTGACAGTCTGGTTGGCGACACAGACGTTAAACAAATAGAAGAGGTCATCACATAATTAGGAGTTTACAGAGCACTATGAAGTCCACACTCAAGGATACTATGCAAGCAGCACATCTCAAACGACCTAATGTAACACGGGGGATAAACAAAAGAGTCCCTGGGGACGTTGCACCTAAAGTCAGACCTAAGGGATGGAGAGGAGTGAGAAAGGCAAAGGCAGAATGGGGAGGGAGTCCAGTGGTGTCTAGGGAGATCCTTCCAGAGAAAACAGTGTGTGTGCAAAAGTGCTGTGGTGGGAGCTGTCCCAATTCTGGGGGACATAAGAGAAGGTTTATAAGCCTTATAAGAAAGGTGAAAACAAAAGGAGAAGTATTATAAGATAAGGGTGGTGAAGAGGGCAGCTCTGGATCATACAGGATCCTGTAGACCTGAGATACCTATCTATCGCTTTCCTATAAAATGTGAAGTTTGGGCAAGGACTTCCCTGAGCTTTCTATCTCATTCAGGCATTCAAAACGAGAAAAGCAGGGGGACAGGGAAGGTGAGGAATCTGCTATTTTTCAGGCCTCCTTGAGAGAGAGAGAGAGAATTGAGCCCAGATATTCTATCAAGAACATCTCTGGGGGCATCTGCCTTCAGCTCAGGTCATGAACCTGGGGTCTTGGGATCGAGTCCCTCGTCAGGCTCCCTGCTCAGAGGGGAGTCTGCTTGTCCCTCTCCCTCTCCTGCTTCCCCTGCCCCTGCTCTCTCTCTCTCTAATAAATAAATAAGAAGCTGTAATAAAAAAAGAATGGCTCTGAAGTTTTCTTACTTCAAAACAATTAAAACTCAATCATCCAGAGCCAGCTCCTTCATAGACTGGCAGGCCTCAGGCTGCTCTCAGGTCCTGCCCCCACTTCTACCCTGCTGTGGTCACTGCTCCTTCCTAAGTGCTCATGATGGCACAGTGGCCCTAGCAGGTACTCCCAAACTCCTGCCAGGAACTTATCCACTCAGTTCAACCAGGGATTCCAGGCCCACTCAACCCAACTGTCCAAGAGGATATAGGTAGTGTTGAAGAACTTGACTGAACATTTTCTCCACCAATCCCACGCAGAGATACCATGTGCTGAGGAAATGGATGCCTGATGCTGAGCCAACAAAGGGGTTAACTCTTCCTTCCGATCATCAAGAAACCTGACGTCAATGACCGAGAACACAGGCTTATACAGTATTCATTACACTTGGGGAAAATAAATGGAACTCTACCATTACTGAACTTGCAGAAATTAGACACTGACACAAACAACCTTCACTTATGTGACTTCCTGGAGACCCATTAAATGAGAAGGCACAGAAATTTCATCAAAGAACACACAACTGACTTGGACAAGATGAAGGCCCCTGAATTGAATGAAGCATGATGGAAGTATCTTTCTGATAAGAGTCAAGATTCAGGCCGGCTTTTCCAAAACTTTTGTAATCTTTTCCTCCAGCCAACAGTACAGTACCTACATCTTTTGAGCTGCTTTTACTCTTTCCATAAGCTATCCTAGAACGTCATCTTTTTTTTTTAATTTCCCATTCTCTCCAATAAAGTGAGATCTCATATCCTCCTCTCCAAAAAGGAATGAACCATGATTATACGGTTTAGGTCTATTTGAAGAAATGGCAATGAAGAGACAACTTGTTTACTGGATAATTTGATAAAAGCTAACCTCATCTCTAATTCTTAAAATAACTTATTTTTAGGGAGGTTTTAAGGCTAAAACATCCAGATAATGAATTTAACCAGGCAAAGAGATCCCTCAATACTACCCTTAGCCCCAAGCCTCATCCCTCAAAGTGTCTCGACTCTGGCCTCCTCTGGGCAAAATACCACTGAGGCCAAGGAACTGGACCTGTGCTGAGTTCTTTCTCTTCCCTGGGCCACACTGCCTGTACCCAGGACCCTGATATCGCCTTATCAGTCATGCCTGAGTCTGCTTCCTGGGCTCTGCTGTTCCGAGGGTAGGTGGCCCCACTCAGTGTGCATACGCCCAGGCATGAGGGGGTGGCTTCTTAGAGAGAGAGAAGGGGATTAGAAATGCAGGCCAGATTGTCCGCACTCAAAAGCTAGAGGCTCCGTCTATGTGGGAGGAAGCCAGTGAAGGAAAAGAAGGTGACTCTGTACTGCAGGTGAAGCTAGAAGTTCACTCTCAGGGAACTGCCACATTTTCTGTGTGACTTTGAGAAATCATACTTCGTATTTGTCATGGATAGAACATATGAAACAGTTATGTTAGCGGGGTGCCTGGGTGGCTCAGTCGGTGAAGTGTCCGCCTTCGGCTCAGGTCATGTTCCCAGGGTCCTGGGATGGAGCCCGTGTCAGGCTCCCTGCTCAGTGGGAAGTCTGCTTCTCCCTCTCCCTCTGCCCCTGCTCGTGGGCTCTCTCTCTCGTGCTCACTCTAGACCTCAAATAAATAAATAAAATCTTTTAAAAAAATAAACAGTTTGTTAGCTTGATTTATAATCTTAAATACTGAAACATACAGTGTATAGGCCTCTTTTGCCTCCTTTCCCCAAGCCCCAACAACTGTTACAAGGAAGCCAATGGTCTTTGTATTGGTTCTATTGTCCTTAGTCACCTGTATAAGGTAACACTGGTAGTCCCCAAGCAAGACTGATGGAAAAGCTTTTCTGTCTGGCTTCAGAATGTTGTATTTAAAATTCCATGTGTCACGATGTTTGACTAAGTTATTCAAGGATATAGTATGCAGGATACATATAGTATATAAATTATGTATGTGTGAGCATATATGTGTGTATAAAAGGAAAAAGTCTCCAGTTTTCCTCTGTTCTCCACTTCCAGAACCCTCATAGCACTTCTGGTCACCAAATAAGTGAGTTTTTTCCCCCACCAACTAGTTCTCTGACACTAGCTGGGTGTCCTACAATTCAATTCAGTTCTAACACTAGCGACCTGGAGTTAACACAGACCCACAGATTAAGGGCTCAGTCCCACAAGACTGGCCCCCCTTCGGTTGGCAATCACAAGTCCCAGGCTGTACTTCCAACCAAAGAGCTATACATAATGGATACCCACGACCCCCTCACTGGGTTTGGTAATCTGCTAGAACGTCTCACAGAACTCAGGAAAACACATTATTATGAAGGATCTGATAAAGACTACAGATGGACAACCAGATGGAGAGGTACATAGGGTAAAGTCCGGAAGGTCCTGAGCTCACAGGCTTTTCTCTCCATGAAGTTGGGGTGTATCACCCCTCCTGGTATGGAAGTGTTCACCAGCCAGAAGTTCTCCAAACTTTGTAGCTCAGGGGTTTTTGTGGAGGCTTCATTACATAGGCCTTATCATTAACTCAATCTCCAGCCCCTCTCCTTCCCAGAGGACCCTGGGTGGGGTTGAACTTTCCAAGCCTCCAATCATATATTGTCTGCCGACCAGCCTCCATCCTGAAGCTATCCAGGACCTTGAGAGTCACCTCATCAGAACAAAAATTCTTCTATCACCCAAGAAATTTCAAGGAATTTAGGAGCTCGGTGCTAGGAACCAAAGTCAAAGAACAAATATCAGAAGAAAAGATGCTCCTGGCACCTTTACTGCATAGGAAATTTCAGAGGTGTTAAGAGCTCTGCCCAAGAGTTGCAGAGGGGGGCACCTGGGTGGCACAGCGGTTAAGCATCTGCCTTCGGCTCAGGGCGTGATCCCGGCGTTATGGGATCGAGCCCCACATCAGGCTCTTCTGCTATGAGCCTGCTTCTTCCTCTCCCACTCCCCCTGTGTGTTCCCTCTCTCGCTGGCTGTCTCTATCTCTGTCAAATAAATAAATAAAATCTTTAAAAAAAAAAAAGAGTTGCGGATGAACACTGAAGTATATATATTTCTTATTATGCCACAAGATCACAATGGGTAAATACTTAAGTAGTCTTTGAAAACCCATCTTTGTTCCAAACTGTTTGCTTCAGAAAGTGATCACCTTGTGAGTTAGGGGTGTTACAGCTCAGGAGGAGACGCTACATGTCACCAGCAAAATGCTCAACGTGGAGATGAGTAGCATTGGCTCCAATGATTATGTATAGTTCGGTTTTATGAAACACCTTGTAGAATGGAAGGGTATGTGTAGGATGCTATCAATAACGTATGGAACCACCTGCGGATAAACAGGAAACTTCACTCCAGAGGTGCCTGGAAGGAATAGTGCGTTGCCTTTTAAGCTTCAGAGTCATGCCTCACACAGGGTTCAATTCCTCTACTCAAAATCTCCTGGAGTTGTCCCCATTCACCCTCTTCCTTGAAACAAGGATGGGTGGTGGAAAATGGATGGCACAGGGGTCAAAAACTACAGGAAACCTTGAACTAACCAAGGGCTTTGAGGAAATAGTGCATTCTTCTGCTCTGGCTCTGTAGGAAATGGTGGGGGGGGTAGTATTTCATTTCAAGTCTGCGTTTGAACATGAAAAATGACCCATATTCTTTATCCATTAAACTATTAGTATATCCCAGCATTGTGGGTCTTAATAACATTTCCTTAAATAACTGTGAAAGCCTATTGGTTTTATTTCTTCCAGAAAAAAAAAAATTGAAAAGAGCAAGATATAACATATTGGACTCAGGGATCAAGCTAATTAAAACTGTAAATGCCAATAATGATATCTGACATTTCTTTTCAACAATAACCAATTATTGTAAGCACTCCCCCAATAGCTATTAAATCTATCGCTACAAACCTCATGTTTTCACATTTGGAATATCTAACACAGATCATTTGTCCTCGCCTCTTCCATTAGTCTATGTATAAATATATATTCAAGGAGTGGTATGGCTTATGTTTTGTCTAATTTGGGTATCACATTCCATGCTGAAAGCAATATTAAGTTACATTTAGGAAAACAGGAATATTATATGTTAAAAACCAGAATAAAGCCACACATCTGGTATATTTTAGTTGTGGGATATGTAATATCTCTATCCTTCCCAAATTCTGTCTACTGGAAACCAAAATGAACAACTTTAGGAAGTGTTTCCTTTCTGTTGTAACTTGAGACCTAAACAGAGAGGTTGGTGAACAGATTGAAAATGGATGTGAATATCATTAGCTATTAGAACAAGAAGATTAGAGATTAGAGCCTAGGGAAGAAATGATTCCACTTCTAAAGGGTCAGGGAAAACGTCTTGGGATATGTGGGCCCTGGAGGGAGTTTCCTGAAAACATCCCAGAAGAGCCAGCAGTGAGCGCAGGACATTAGAAGATGAACAGACCCAAAGATGTGGCCAGAACATAGGCTGCAGCAGCTCCGCCTCAGAAGTGGGGGGCCGAGGGGAGCAGGCTTCTTTCTGGTCCTCACTGTTTATTCCAGACTCTCACAGTCTTGTTGAGTGAGACATACATATAGTCATCAAGTAGAGGACAGTTTCTCTGGTTGAAGAAAATATGCAACTGTCTACTGGATTGTGTGAAAACCCCCAAAATAAATTAGGAGAGGGTCATTCAACAGAATGGGACTATGTCAATATTTGTCACCGAGTGGTACTCAGGGAGCAGAAGGAGATAAGGGAAAAACATTTTATGAGTCTAGATTTATCTCTAATCTTGAGATATCTCATTTACTCATGAAGAAAACCTTGTGAGAAAATGAACAGATCAGTTTCACCTTGGAGATAAGGGAATTGAAGCTTAGAGAAGTCTATGAAATCTTCCCAAGAAAATATAATTAGTAAATGGCAGAGATGGGTTTGATTCAGGTCCCTGCCTACCCTGAGACTCATTTCCTACCACCCTCCCCCTTGATGACAATTCTGCAGTCCCACATTCCTTTCTGTGCCTTAAATGTGCCAAGGACCTTCCTTCTGCAGACACTTTTCACCTGATGTTCCTTCTGCCTGGAAAGATGGCTCCTTTTCATGGGTCAGCTTCCATAGCAGAGTCCTCTTCTGTCTATCCTTGTTCAAGAAATCTCCCTACATGCTCTGCCCAGAGCCCAGGCACTCTGCACCACCTTCCTGGTCTACCTCCCTTCTCAGCACTTCTCCTTCTCAATTCTCTTCTTTATGCTGGTGCTCACTGGTGAATTTTCCATCAAGTTGACCAGAATGTCAGCTCTTTGAGCACATGTGAGTATCCCCAAGGCCTGGCACAGTGCCTGGTACACAACAGGTACTCATTCAATATCTACTGAATAAATTAGTGAATGAATGAATGAATGAATGAGACGGGTTTCCAATTCAGATTTATCTAAATCTGAAACCCAAGTTTCATCTACCCCGTAAGGCTGGCTCTTTTGACAAAGCACAGAGGCCTTGAAGTAAGTGGTATACTTGGAACAATGACTCTGACAGTGTTCTGGAAGGTTGATGGTGGGGGGGGAGGGTTAATACTTTTTTCTTGCCCAGAATTGCTGTGAGGGCCAAGTGATAAAAGAGTCCACTCTAAAACTCGCAGGAAATTGAGATTACGAAAAAAATGTCACTTAAAGTCAAAAATCCTTCAGGAAAGGAGGAAAGGGAAATTTAAAAAAGGAGTAAGAACACAAGAAAGCCTCCCTTTGTCTCCATTTATTTCAGTCAAATAATAGCAAATAATATTTGTTTCCATTTATTGGACAGCTGTGATGAGCCAGGCATAATCCTAAACCCTTTGTGTGTGCATTATCTCATTTACATGATCATCACAACCCCACAATGAAATTGCTGCTATTAGAAACTGAAGCTCAAAGACATCAAGCAACTTGCCCAAGGTCATATGGTTTCTGAGTAGCTTGCAAAGACTCTAATACAGGTATGTGTCTCCAGTGCCTATGACAGCCTAAAATGTTGGAAATACCTCAAATCCACTCTGGTGAGGAGAAGGAGTAGAAGTAGGAGGAGATAGTCCAAGGAGGAGACTATCATGGACGACGTTCAGGGCTAAGATCCTTACAGCACAAGTATGGCTGCCCCCAGGCAAACTTCTTAGGCATACCCCAATCCCACAGTGTAGAAGTTGTTTACGCAGCCCAAAATGAGGAAAGAAGAAACTGGTAAACGTATCTGCCTAGCTCATTCTTAACTTACTGCTTCCCAAACAGAGGATCCCAATGAAGCTTTGCGTAAATCTTTGGCCATGAACCAGTAATTTTGGTTTGGGCCATTAAAACTAATTCCTCAATGACTCCTAAAAAAAGAAGAGGCAGTCCCCAAATTTAATGAATCTCCAGGTTTCTAGGCTCTCTGAATGGGGACACAATCAAATCTGTGTTTACTGTCTTTCCATGGCTTAGTTGGCTGCAGATGATTTTCCCAGAAGCCCAAGGTCCACGGTGCTATGGCCAATCCTTATGTAATCCCCGTGCCTTCTAGCTGTCCCCCCCAAAAATGCATATTCATCTCATTCATTCTCCACTTCATACCCCTGTGGCCCTACCAGGTGCCGGAACATAACTCATAAGAAATATTAACATTAGTTGTTTATCATGGAGCTTGCAAAACAGAAAAGCAATAAAAGTGCAGGCACGCTCACTCAATTACCATTGAAATAGATATCACAAAAATTATTCAGTGTCAGAAATCTAATTTTGTATGATATTTCTATATATTTCCACTGTTAATTTTTCTCCCCTCCAGTATTAGTGAATTAATATGCTTCCAATGCCCCTCTAGCTACCCTGGAAAAAAAAATACTACTTATTTAGTTGAGCTCCCCAAATCCATTAGACAAATTTCCTTTACAGCAAAGCATTGATGAATGAAATGTCTCATGCTAATGTAAGAATAATCAATTTAGAATGCTTATGACAATTAACAAAGCTGAAGATACGCCTTGAAGGCTCCATGCTTTGTCAGCCCTGATTTGGATTAAACTTGCGCTAATGGGATCATTTTTCTTCCAAAAGGTATTCTTTTTAGGCAGACCTATCAATTAATATGAATTATGCATGTATAAAAGTACTAATGTCATTAATTAGACAAATTAATTTTTATGATGCAGTGGATAGACTAACACTAGATTATATGTGATAACTTCCCCACGGCGCCCGCCGATTTGAAATAAATGAATAGTTTATATTTGTGTGCTTTCCAAAGACTCAATCGGGATTAATCAGGCTGGTCTGTGGGCGGGAGATGGTTGAGATGCCACATATTCTTGATGGTCTTCTTAGCCAGAGGGGTCACTTCTGAGACAGCAGAGCCCAGATTTTAATAGTGAGAAACTTTAGAATAATGCTACACGGGGTCATTTGGAAATTAGTAAACTGTAACCATTTATTCTGGCAAGCTTTTATTGATTCTCTCCCCCAAATTTACATGATGCTGCCCAAGTGGGCTAAGAAACAAATAAAGCTCAGGAGATAAAGAGTGGAGAAAAGGGCATTTTCCTATTGTTGAACTGGCAGACATAGCCCATTAATGTTGGTCAAATTTGACTGGTACAATATTTACCTTCTAACTGCGACTCTAAGTTATAGCTCCTTAATTAGTATTAGCTTCGTTCATTCTCAAAACCATGAAAACCTTGATATTCTATATTATCTAAAGTGTATGATGATGAGGACCATGGGAGGTCCAATATTTGTGAGATTAACCATCACCTTCCTCATCTGCCTTGCAATAAAGCTTATGATTACAATAAAATGACCACCACTAGGAAAGTAAATCCAAAAATTATTTTACTCATTTTAAGCCCTTTTATTCTTTTAGTTCATTTTGCAGGAACTTGAAACATTAATTTGCTTTAAGTTTTGTAACTAGGATAATTGACGACATTGATGATGTATCCTTAAGTCACACTGGTACATCCCATCATGCAAGGCTGGCAGGAATTAAAGCAAGCTGATGTGAGTGGGGAAATGTCTCAAAGTTCGGTGCAAGAGGTCAAAAGTGATCTCTCCTTCCCGGTTCACAAAGTTATTGTCTAGACCATGGTAAATGCTTAATAAATTCAGGTTGAAAAAAATAAGTGAATGTATTCCTTTAGCTAAGGTCTTTTTTTGGGGGGGGGTGGGGAAGCATAAAGGGGGCTACAGAGAGAATCTTAAGCAGGCTTCACACCCAGTGCAGAGCCTGATGTAGGACTCAATCTCACCACCCTGAGATCATGACCTGAGCCAAAATCAAGAGTCAGATGCTTAACCGACTGAGCCACCCAGATTACCCTTAGCTAAGATCTTAACATGCGTTCTGAAAACAAGGGGCCATCACAGAAATGCAAAGGACATTTCCTCTGTATTCCCAAGTTTCTTTGTTACACCAATGATGGTATGGCATGTCCATTAAAAGCAAGCTCTTTGAAGAACAAGAGTCTTCAAATCATGGATCTGCCATATCTTGGCTGAGCAACGCCAGGGGTTTGATGCTATCTCACTGCATGGTTGTAAAGCTTTGATGATGTGTAATCAGTGATTACACGTGGTACCTTCCCCAAGTGAGCCTTCCATGAAGAGGAATTGGTGTCTTTACTACTCAGAGCAAGGCATAAAATGTAATGGCAAGTCTTAGAGAAATGTTGCCACTCTCCATAACTAAATACTTCCTTGGGCAAATACACCATTGAGTAGTACAATGGACTCAAGCTCCACTAAAAAGATATGGGATGGCATCCTATCCTCTCATTCAATTCTGATCACAGGTCCATCTTCTGGTAAGAAGTGGATGAGAGAGGAAAAAAATGATTAAGATAACAGAACCTGGGTCAGACTGCCTGCGTTCAAATCCCACTCCCACCACGTACCAGCAGTGTAATCCTGGGCAACTTGCTAAACTTCTCAACATTACCTTTCATTGTCTATAAAATAATAATGGTAGGGTTAATTTTAAAAAATAGGATTAAATGAATTAAAATGTCCAAAGTACTTAAAACGAGGACTGGCACATGTATGCAAGTAATCCGTAAATAAAGGAAAACTATTTGACATCTATTGTGTTCTAGATGCCTTATATGCATTGTCCAATTTAAACTTCACTACATCCTTGAGAGGTAAGTATAAATAATCTCATTTTACAGATGAGGAGATTAAGGCCCAGAGTGTTTATCTTGGTCAGTGTCAACCAACTAGTAAGTAGAAGAGGAAAGATTCGAACTGAGGGTTATCTGAGAAGTTATTCAGTGGGAGAGAGACGTGCTGGGAGAGTAAAGTCTAGGATTTAGGAGGGAAAAAGCTCTTCGTACTGCAGATCCTACAACTCATGGAAAAGGGGGAGCATGCTGGTCATGAAGGTAAATATTGGGTAGACAGGATAATAGTGATAGCTACCCTGGTCATGAGGGAGGCACATCCCTGTGGGATAGATATTATTAAAATATCTTCATTTTATAGATGTGTTAAGTAATTTACATTAGATCATAGCCCTGACACAAATACTGATCCATCTATTATTAAGCCCTACACCATAAGACCTAATGATTTATAAGTAAATAATGACATACCGATTGGAGACTCCAGATATTGAGCCCCTACCTTCCAGCCATGTGTCTTATCCCCCTACTCTTCTCTTACTGTTGGCCACTGGGACTCTCTGCTCACCCCACCACCACCACCACACTAGTTTCTGGAGGAGGAGGAGAACCAGCAGTTTATAGAAGTCAAGCCTACACCTATGGAAGAATGGAAGGAACTAACCTGGCCTAGATCAGCAAAATAATGGTAGCCTGTGACCACCAAGGGTCTCACTTTATAAAATCGAATGAAAAGATTAGCTTCCAGAGGTGAAATGCAATAATAAATCATATTTGCAAACTTCTCCACGGTCTGTGATGTCGGATACATTTTTTAGGAGGTTAAGTTCCTAGAGTAGGTGCTTTTATTTTTCTGTCTAGTCTTGTTTTCAGTTTAGGGATGTTCATGGTCCTCGAGGTAAGCCAATGATACTAAATTCCTGGACTTTGGTTGGAATTGGGAGCCAGAGGGATGATGCGTGCTTGATGCTATTGGAGGTCACCACTCTGAGAGGGCCTAGCAGAGAGTGAAGCACACAGGAAAGCAGAACCTAAAGCTGGGGCAAGACAGAGGAATCCTCATGACATCATCTAAACACTGGAATGTATTCTTATTTGAGCCACATGACCCTAGACTTTCCAGTTATGTGAAAAACTGAATTACCATTTTTGTTTATTCTAGCTTAAGTCAGGTTTCTGTCACTTGCCTCTGAAAGGAATCCAAATAACACAGAAATAATACAGAATAATAAGCAGAAACATTAACAGTTTCTAAGAGCAGATTTTGAGATTCACTTGAAATCACCAATTCCCTAAAACATTCCTAGAGGCTCATTCTCTAAGTGAAGCTGCTTTAGAGAATTTGTTGTTGCAGTTCACTCTTGGCTATGAAATCACTTTAGACATAATAACATAAGGAGTGTTTTAGTAAGATTCGTTTATGTTTCTTTTGGTTGTTTCTGCAAAGGAGGACACATAATTTCTTTGGCCAAATGTAGGGGGGGTTTCCTGGGAGAGTGAAATCTCCATCGATCTAGATGGCTTGGTCACCAGGGACTAAATATTCAAGGGAAATGGCTACTTAGGAACCAGAGTCCACTTGTGTCTACATTTCTTCCTCCCTCAATATGTATAAGTCAGTGATCAATTCAATTTCACAATAGTCTTCATTTTATAATTAGTCTGAATATTATAATTAGTATGAATATAATTAGTCTGAATATAGTCTGAAACTATAATTTGTCTGAATATGAAAAGTTTCCTGTGATTCTCAAAAGTGAGCAGATGAACACGTTCCATTGACTACTTAAGGGAATCATCAATAACATCAACAAAATTCCCTTCAGTCATTCATTTCATCCTGTGAACAAGTATTGAGTGATACTCTGGTTTCCTTCCTGCCTCTCCACAACAGCCTGACGGCATCATCCCTTGGCTTTAAAACAAGGGGACAGCTCTAAAAGCCACAGAAGATTTGGGTCAGCAAGGCCCTTTGGGTGCAATGTCCACCCAGACTCCTTCCATTCTCTGACCAGTTTAATTTTCTTAAAACTTCAAAATAGGGTCATGGTGTAGATTGTGGTCTTCGGAGCCTAATGACCTGAACAATATCCTTGCTTGATCACTTCTTAGATGCAGGCAAGTTACTTAATCCCCATGTTATCTGTGCAGTAGAGATAGTGATGAGAGCCAACAAGCTCATTTGACCAGCTTATGGAGCACGAACTATCTACTAACAAACGAGGCAGTCTCTAGGGGCCTTGAGACACAAGGCACGAAACAGACAAAATTCCTGGCTCTCATGAAATTGATATTCTAGACCGTCTTGGCACCATCTTGGGATTCAGTGAGCTGATGGTTGTAAAATGATTAGCGCTGTGCCTGACACATACTGAGTGCTCAAGAAATACCAGCTTTTGTCAATGCTATTACTGATAGCTATGCTATAGTTGGTTATGTTCTCCTAACTGCTGTTGTGAGGATGTATTTCTCCCATCTGACACCACCTACTGCTAAGAATTCAAATTCGCAAATCCCAGACTGCATCTTTGCAGAAGAGGCTACAAACCTGAATGTTAGTTATTTTTGTCCATGACTCCAAATCTTCATGAACATGTAGTATTTTTAAGCTTTTTAATTTTAGTCATTCTTATGTATGTGGATATATGCCATTGTGATTTTAATTTGCATTTCTCTAATGGCGGGAAGTTGCCACTTTTTATGTGTTCAGTAACCATTTGAATTTCCTCTTTTGTCAGGTGCCTGTTCAAACTTTTTTGCATGTTATGCTATTGGGTTCTCCAACCTGTTATTGATTTGTAGGATTTGATTGTATATTCTGAATACCAGCCCTGAATTGGATCTGTGGATTGCAACATCTTCTCTCACACTTCCTTTTTATTCTTTATTTCTAAAATTCCAGTTTATAAATTTTTCCCCATAGGGTTAGTGCTTTTCTGTGCACTTTAACAGATTTTTCTGTGTTTCTACATCACCAAAAAATTCTCCTCTATCACCTCTAGAAAACTATTTTTACCTTTTACATTTAAATCTGTGATCAACCTGGAACTCATTCTTGACTTTGGTGGGAAATAGAAGCCAAGATTCACTTCTTTTTCTTCATGGATATCCAATTGGCCTGGTACCATTTATCAAAAAGGCTACTCTTTCTCTATTGCACTAAAGTATTACATTTGTTCATCTGGTGGACCTGTGGTTTTGGGGTCCCTCTATTTTCTTTCATTATTTGTATGTCTACTATTGGGAAAAAATCATACTCTTCATTACCATCGCTTTGTAATATCTGTGATATTGTGATACCTTGGAAGTGTAAATTCTTTAATCTTACTTTTCTTCAAACTGATTTCACTCTACTGACCCTCAAGAAGAATGGCTTTAGGTTTGTCTCTTAACTGTGGGAAACAAACTGAGGGGAGGGGATGGGGTAAGTGGGTGATGGGCATTAAGGAGGGCACGTGATGTGATCAGCACTGGGTGTTATATGCAACTGATGAATTATTGAACACCATCTGAAACTAATGATGTACTATATGTTGGCCAATTGAATTTAAATCAAAAAAGAGTTGCTTTCCCTTGTAAATAGTTTTTTGATTACACATATTGTTTCTTTAGTAGACATACAGCTAGTCATATATTCTACTTTATTTTTAATTTGTTTTAGTTGTGTTTTGTACAGTTTGCTGATTCTGCCCAAGTTTTTTAATGTATTAGTTTAAATGTATTATAATTTAAATTGTCAAAATAATTTCTTACTATCCCTTTATTCCTAATATCAGTAATTTGTGACCTGTGTGTGTATGTGTGTGTGTGTATGCGTGTGTGTGCTGTTGTTGTTGTGGGTCCCCAAGACCACCCTCAGTCTCTGTGATTTGCTAGTAGGACTCACAGGACTCAGTAAAGTCGTTATATTCATGGTTGCAATTTATTATAGTGAAAGAATACAGATCAAAATCAGCAAAAGGAAAGGGTACATGGGGAAACGTCCAAGAGAAACCAGGTGCGAGCTTCCCAGTGTTCTTGCCCAGTGGAGTCACACAGATACATTTGGTTCTCCCAGCAATAATGTGTGACGATACATCCAAAGTGTTATCAACTGGAGATGCTCTTGTGAGCCTTGGGGTCCAGGGTTTTCATTGGGCATCTGTCAGGTAGGCATGCAGCACTCGTGAGACTAACTTCAGCTACTTTGTCATACTCCTGCTCCCGGTCCGAAAAGCAGGTGCTCACCATAAATTACACTGGCAGTGTAAACGATCTGATCAAACTGATACTGCATGGTCCAAGGCCTCAGACCTGTAACACTCTTATCAGGCAGAATATTCTAGAATATTCTTCTTAGAGCTCATCTCCCAGGAGCTGGCCAAGAGCTTGTCCTAAATGCAGGCCTTTCTTATGAATGTGCAGGGTATGGGCAACCCAAGTCAGCTGGTTCATCTTTTCCTGCACACTTTCTTTTCTTGATCATCACCATTCTTACCAAGTTTTACCCCTTATATTGATCTTGCTAAAGAAATTCTTTTTTGGGGCATTTGTTGATTCTTTTTATTTTTTTTCATTAATGTCTGTTCTTTGTTATTTCTATCATTCATATTTTGAGTACAATTTGCTTTTTTTTTTTTTCTAACTTCTCGAGATGGATACATTTATTTTCAATCTATCTTTTTTAACGAGTGCCTGTAAGGTCATCAATCTCACACTAAGCATGAATGTAGCTGCATCCCAAAATGTTTACTATATTGTACTTTTCTTAAGCTCAAAATATTTTCTTATTTCCATTCTGATGTTCTTTTTGATGCCCGTTATTTATAAATGCACTCCTTAATAGCCAAATGTTTGAGGATTTTCTAATAATTGAAAAAATTAGTATCTAGATTAATTTCACTGTAGTCAAAGAACATACCATAGATAATATCAATCTTTCAAAATTCATTGATATTTGCCTCATGGCCCCAAATAGGTAAATATTCCATGTCTACTTAAGGAAGATATCTCTGCAGTGTTACAGTTGTGGGTACAATATTCTGTAATGTCATGTAGTTCAGATAACTTACCTTATCATTTTTTAACTATTCATTTTTCAGTGATTGAGAAAGGTACATTAATATCTCCAACTATGCTTGTGTGTTTTACAATTTCTTCTTTTTAATTCTGTCAATATTTGCTTTGTGTATTCTAAGGTTACGTTTTAGGTATGTACAAATTTAAAATTATTCTATTTTCCTGATGTATTATGTCATTTAATATTATGAAATATCCCTCTTTATTACTTACTTTTGCATAAAATCTACTTTTCTGATATCAGCCTAGCTACACCAGCTTTCTTTTGGTGAATGTTTGAATAGTACGTCTTTAATGGTATACAGTTTCACCCTATCTATACCCTTACATTCAAGTTTTGTCTTGTAAGCTGCATACAATTAGGTTTTGAAGTTTTATTCAGTCTAACAATCTTTGTCTTTTAACTGGGACATTTAGTCTGAATAAATTAGATGTAATTACTGACATGTGTGTTTATATCTACCATCTCAGTTTTTTTGTTTTCTATTTGTTCCACAGGTTTTATGTTCCTCTTTATCTTCTTTCTTGTTTCTTTTTGGATAAATAAAACAGTTTAGACTATTCCGTCTTTCACTCTATTAATTGTTGGTTATATATAATTTCATTGTTCCTTTGGTAGTTAAACTGGCTATATTGACAATATGGATTCTTGATTTGATAGAGACAATAAAAGTCAGTATTTTTACCAACTTTGTGTTGAACACAAAGATCTTAGAAAACTTTAATTGCATCTCCCATCTCATAACTCTTGTATGATCACGAGGCATTTTTAGTTCTATTTATATTTATAGCCCACAAAACACTGATATTTAGATTACCCACATATTTATATCCTCGCTGTTCTTCATGCCTCCATTCATCTCTACATTTCTTTCTCAAACCACCACCTTATCATTTCTTTTATTACAAGTCTGCTGCTAGCTAATTATTTTAGATTTTGTTTGTCTGGAAATGTCTTTATTCTGCCTTCTTTTTTTTGGAGGGTATTTTCGCTTGATATAGAATTCTAAGTTGACGGTCTTTCCTTTCAGAACTTTAAAAATGTCTTCCTTTGTGTTCTGACTTCCATTATTTTGTTGAAAAACTGCTGTCAGTCTTGTTTCTTTGCCACCAAAGTGTTTTTTTCTCACACTCCCAATGACCCCTCCCAATGGCCACCTTTCCATTTGTTTTTGGTTTGGGTTTTTAGTGGTTTTGCTACTGTGCACCTAGGTACGTGTTTTTATTTTTCATTTAATGCTCATCCTGGTTGAGTTCACAGAGTTTAAATCATCTGTAGCATGGTGCTCTCTTCAGTTTGGGAAAATTTTTGGTTATTATCTTCTCAAATATTGATTTTTACTCCATTTTTTTTTATTCTACTAAAGCTCCAATTCCATGTGTGTTAGATTTTTGTATGCATTACCATTCTCCTTGCACTCCATGCTTCACTCTGAATATATTCTGACTTGTCTTTCATTTCACTAATTCTTCTGGCAGCTTGTTTTATCTGCCATTCAACCTATACACTGAATTCTTAATTAAAATTACTTTTCAGTAACATAATTTTCATTTGATTCTTTTTGTAGACTCTACTTTTCTGATGATATTGTTCATCTCCTTGTCTACGTTAATGAACATACTGGTCACCATCATTTGAAATCTGTATCTTAATATACCATTATCTGAATTACCTATGGATTTGTTTAACAGTTTTCTTTCTTTCTTTTTTTTTTTTTTTGGCTTTTGGTTACTTAGTCCTATGTCCTTGTAGTCTGCCATTTTATTGAGAGCCACTCATTGCATATGAAATCTACAGAGGCTCCAAATGATGTTATCTACATCAGGCAGTTAGAGGAGGGATATTCTGGAATGAAGCACATTTGAAACTGAGACTACATCTAAGTTGTCTTTACCCCCGGGATGGGACATTCAGTGGTGCCCACTGAAAGGCAGGGATGTTTGCCAAAAGCCCTTCTCTCTTCCTGGAAAGTTCCAAACTCCAATTTTGTCTCCCTAGCACCATGAGATTGTTAAAAGTCTGCCCAGTGTCCTAGCCTCTGGGCTGCTGCTTACAAATTGCCAAATTCCTCGACTGAAAAAGTCATGTGGGATACTGAGTGGATTTCTTGGCACTTTTTGCTCTAGGATGTTGCCCTCTCATAACCTGGTTACTCTGGAAACTCTAAATTCCAGTCTTTGTCTTTGTAGCAAAAACTTTTGCTCAGATTCTTCTTGTAGGTAATATTTTCTACTTAAGATATAAATTCTGTGACCTCTCATTGCTTATCTATCAGCAGGTGTCACAGGCAGAAGAGTGCTGCAGAAGTTTAGTTCAGCACATTTCCCTTTTCCCCAGGACCATGATTCTTTAAATTCTGGTTGCCTCACTAGCGCTCCAGTGCCTCAGATGAATTTCTCAAACATTTATCCAGTTTTTCTAATTGTTCTCTGTGAGTGGATTAGTGTGATACAAGCTAGTAGGAAGTTGGTTATAATAATAATAATCATATATCATAGAAACCTGTAATCTTAGTGGAAGAATTACAAACTCAAATTTCTACAGAGGTTAGGCAGGTAAAATAAATGGGGGAAGTGTGCCAGGTATGAGAGCGCAAATGGCATACCCTCTCTAAATAGGGAATTGTGGTACATTATCCATCTTTGGACCTAACAGTTGAAGCCAGAAATGTAGAGATTTATGTAAAATCGTCTTAGTTTTAAATATTGTCAATTTTGGAAAGTTTTTTCAACCTGGGCTTGGAAATATGCCTCCAGACTATGTTCAACTATAACTAGTATTTGTTAATCTCTCTTAATTTTTCTTATAAAATCTGTTATTCACTAGACCACATGCCCATTTTAATTTATTCAAATACTATTTTTTTTTAAGATTTTATTTATTTATTTGAGAGAGAGAGTGAGAAAGAGCATGAGAGCAGGAGCGGGATGAGGGGCAGAGGGAGAAGCAGACTCCCCGCTGAGCAGGGAGCCCGATGCAGGGCTCTATCCTGGGACTCTGGGATCATGACCTGAGCCAAAGGCAGATGCTTAACCGGCTGAGCCACCCAGGTGCCCGTCAAAGACGATTTTTAAATACTTACTATTCAAGGTGCCCGGGTGGCATAGTCCATTAAGCGTCCGACTCTTGGTTTCAGCTCAGGTCGTGATCTCAGGGTCATGCGAGTGAGCCCCACGTCAGGCTTTGCACTCAGTGTGAAGTCTGCGTAAGACTCTCTCCCTCTCCCTCCATCCATCCCCCCATGTGTATGCGCATGCTCTCTCTCTTTCTCTTAAATAAATAAATAAATCTTCAAAAACAATACTTAGTATTCATAGAAATCTGTGCTAGCTTTAACAGGAGACATTCGATCACAGTTTTTGACTAGGAATTCACCAAGAAGTAATGACTTAAACAAATAAACACAATTCAAGAAAAAGATAGCCAAGCAGTCAATATGTATTGCAGGTAGAAATTCAATGGAAATTTGGAGAAAAGGAAGCAAGATCTTTTTTAGCTGGGCGAACTGGGAAGACAGTAAAACTGAATAACATTTTGACAGAACATGAAAAAGAAGGAGCTGGGCAAAAGTACCTCCAGGAGATAGCGGGTTTGGGGGAATGAGGAATAAAAGAAAGTAACGAGGCACTTCTCTACTTGAGGAAAGTAACAAACAAATCTGGGTTTGCGCTCTATGGTAAATCAGCCAAAGTTTAATCCCCCCCCCCCAAAAAAAAGAACGAAAAGAGAGAAAAAAAAAAACCCACTACCAGTATCTTTATCAGAATAAGCAAGAGAACCACCAACCAAAGCACTGCTGTTGGGTCAGTTTCTCGGGCTCGTAAACAAGCTCCCGTGTATGTAATTATAACTAATATATGGGAGGAATGGACAGGGATGAACAGATGTTGGAACCAAATGAGGATACAAAGAACACAACACTGTGGTATAAAAACCTGAGTTTATATGGTGCAGCTGCCTGCATTACATGCTTTTTAAAAAAAAATTATTTACAAGGTGTGGCATCTGGCCTTCCACTGTCAAACCTCGATTTTTCTTGCAGCTAATTTTCTTCTGATACAAAGGGGTACCAGCGATGCTGGGGAGAGACTTAACTAAAACTCCTTTCTGAAAAGGAGACCCCAGGAATTAGAAAGAAGAGCAACTGAGAGTTCCCACCAGAGCTAAACAAGCTGAGTTGCATTTGTCTACATTTCAAATCTGGGCTCTCTGAGTCTCCTAGAGCTCTTAAAGAAAGCCAAGGTCTATTTTGCCTGTGTCGACATGATGCCCGTCAAGCAAGTTAATGGATTTCCCCCCACGGCGGTGCCCACTGAAGAGGTGTGCTACATAGAGCTAAGCGGGAAGTCACACGATGGAAGAAAATATATGCCATTAGCAAGAGTGAGACCTGACCTAAATATACCCTCAACTAATTCTAAATGGGCCCCTTGGAACTTCCTCGATCGGGAGTTTTCACAGCACTGTGCTGGACCCAGGTGCTATAGAACACGAGGTCGTAGGACCCCGGGCTTCTATGTCCCGACGGCAGCTTTGTGGAGGCAGTCACCGAGGGTCACACACTTCCCAGTCCCCAGTGTTAATTTGTTTTTATGTTACCAAGGTTTTACAACTTCTTCAGCTGGGGAAACCCATGAAACTCCTTTGATCTTCAGTCTCAGATGTTCTGGCGGTCAGCTTGAGCGGCAGGATAGTATTTGGGGTAAAGCATAAGGCTCCACTTCTCTGTGGCGTTGGTGCAGATTTTCCACCAAGCTATGTGGACTAGGAGAATTGTTTAACCTCACTAGGCATAGTTTTTCCCTCAACACCAGGGACTAATACTATCTAATTGAAACAATACATGGGAAGCCCTTGGCACAGTGCCTGGCATATCATAAATATTTATAAAATCATATCTATGTTTCATCCCGTCTCCTTCTAAGCATCAACTATGATAGACTTGTTGCTGTAAACTGGCTCCCACAGCTTATTTATTAAGTCCACTGATTTATGAATAAGTTTTTTCTCTTAGCAAATCCCTACTCCTGCCTCCAAAGTCAAAGTGTTGCCCTCTCTGAGAAACTGTCCTTGAAGTCCCCCACCCTCCTGAGTCCATCACTTCCTCTGGGTCACCACGACAGAGAACGCACATGATGCGTAAGTACTCCTTCATCCCAGCACTCTGCAAGGGGAGCTTACCACCATCTTGTAATTATTAACATATATGCACGTCTTCTCTCCTCGACCCTCAGCTCACACGTCCATCCACCCCTTGCTTCTGAACATTCTGCTCGCTGAGCTGCTGCCAGGGCAAAGTCAAGGTCTAGAAATGCTGTGACATAGGCATGGGTGGGAACAGTAAGCCCTGACTCAAGTGGAGAGGCCACTTGCTGCTCCAGATGCTAACACTCCAGACAGAGTTTCAGCTTCTCATAGCCCACTTACAACTGTCCTCTTCGCTGTGTCTCCTACATTGCCTTCAAAATCCAGGACACAGACTGGGGCAAGCTGGTTCCCCATTTCCTTTCCCCCACCCCACTGCTCCATGGCATCTGGGGGCCTCTGCAGCTTCCCCCAACATTAAGGAGCTGGGCCTCCTGACTGAGAATATTACTTCTCCATAAACAAAATAACTTTTCAAATCAATTAGAGGCTTCTGTGACCTACAGCAATTTAGGAAATTAGCGAATGCTCCTTATTCCTCCCACAGACTATATTTTATTAATGGATTAATGTGCAAAAACCCCCTATTTTGTAGCGCCAAATATTTACTTTGGAGAAGTTCTCTGGTTTTATCATGGATTTGCCTTGTACTGTCAACAAATTAATGCAAGTTTGCATAATGAACTATGGAAGTAAAGAAAACACACAGGGAGAGGCTAGCTTGAAAGCACATTTTTTGGTTTTAGGGAGGGGATCGGCAAAGAGTTGACATCCAGTCCCCCACTGACTATATTTTGTGACCCTATCTCATTAGTCATGCAGAAATTTTCATTTTTATTTTAAACATCTGGTCTGCTCTAAGAGTATGGGCCAGATGTCTATACCCAGGGTTTAATTTTAGGGCTTAGTTCTATATCGTAAAGAACAATTACAACTTCTCCACTAAGCCAGGTAAAACACAGTCAAATGACATCAGTGGTGGGGCCATGAAGTGTCTGGATAATGGTCAGGTGGCTCCTGTGTCTTTATCAGGAGCTATATAAACAATGCAATAAATTCTGCACTAAAGAAGAAATAGAGGACTAAAGTACTATAGGCACTTGGTACTCTTTTTTGATATATCTGGGAGGGTATGGACAAGAGAAAAAGCAATCTTCACTAATAGCTGGCTACTTGACTCTTTCATACCCACTGTTATCCCATCTGTTTCCACCCTTGAAATAGGAATCAATATAAATACTGTCCATTTGCCCACCCAACATGGCAGCTGATACAAACGATACAGTGGCTGGTAGAGAGGCATTCTGTGTATCATGTCCTTGGGATTCCTGTTGCATGCAGAGCAAGGTTTTCGAGAAGTCTGTTGAATAACTCTGCCACCACATCTCACTCTAAGCTCAGGTTTTATTCAGACAATGCAGTTGTCCTGGTCCTGAGATCAGCTTGCAGCCTTTGGCCCTCCATTTTCTACACTGACTTCAGAGCTCCTGTTTTGAAATGCAAATCTAGTTTTCCTAGTCTTCAGATTAAAAAAGTAATCCTTAACCCCGCCTACCAGATCTTGCATGCCAACCATGCAGTTCTCCCTTTGTCCATTCACCCAAGTCCCCTTCCAGACACCAGAATGCCACCTTTGTCTTCCTGCTATGGAGCTTTTGCCCATGCTGTGTCCTTGGCCTTCAGTGCCCTTCCTATCTACACCACTGGACCTCATTAACAATTACTCCTCATCAGATGAGGGCAAAGTGCCCTACCTAGTCCTTTATTGCAGTTGGAATTTGACATTCGTGTTGTCATTATTTCCATAGCGTGTGCCTTTCCTAACACAGTAAGAACTCTGTAAGAATAAGGATTTCGTATTTTCTCTTCCTTTTTATCCTTGCAGCAACAGGGCAGAACGTATGTCTGCCACATAGTAAGTGCTTAATACATGTGCTTTGGAACGAATGTCTGATCCTTCAAATGTGAAGCTGTGAGATCAAAACAGATTGCCTTAACTCAAAAACAGCTTGTATATGGAAGAAAAACAAAGAACCATGGTTTTTTTACATTAATATTCTCCCAAGGTGATTCTACCAAAGAGTAATGGATTCTGGTCAGGGCACAGCCCATTGCCTTGGACAGATCTGAGTTGGAGGCTTGATAGAGAAAATAAGCAGCCAGGCCCTGATCTCTAGTACCTTCCAGGATGACAATCACACTGGCAAGGGCTTAGGACCAATGGCAGCAGAACTCATAAAAGGTACACCCATTGCCCGCACCTGGAAGAGGCTTGGCTGAGCATGGCAGGAAATCCCTGGAAGACACACGGCACTCACATTGCCCACTGAGGGTGTCATTAGGACTTTCCACAAACATCCTAGTTCTCTCCTCCTGGGCATATGAAATTAGATGTGACCACATAACCTCCCTTGGCTAATAAAATATAACCTGATGATATGCTTGTCATGTCCAGTGGAAGCTTAAAGGGCCAGAGCATGATTCTTACTTTGCCTGTCATGGAAATATATATCCAATGGAGCCTCTGTCAGCCTAAATCCCTGAGTCCCCATGATGAGCAGAGTCCTTCAGCCAATGTGTGGTGGACTTGTACTGAAAAGAAAAAACAAAACAAAAAGGCTTCGTTGTGTTAGGCCACTGAGATCCGGGGACTTAAAATATGTAAGTGACACTCCCCATCAGTCCTGCTAACATTACTGCTCAAATTGGAAAGCCATGTTTAGGGAGGAAGTGGAAGAATGAGAATATGAGAAGGAGCATAACCGTAGGAACATGAAAACTGGCTGGAAGACGACTTGCAGAATGGATTTGGGAAGCAGTTCTCACTCATACAGAGTAATATGGGTTAGCTCTAGAATTCAGCCTCACCGTAGAGGCTGTAAAGTAGCACCAGGGCACGCCAGACCAGAGGTTTATTGATGGCTAGAAAATGAAAGACAGAAGAACCACCAGCACACACACACACACACACACACACACACACACACACACAGTTTGCTTCTATCCATCTACTTCCTTTACATTGGCCACAGCAACCATACAAATACCTACCCCAATCCTTGTCCCCACCAAGTGTGAATCCAAAAATACTTCTCTAACCTCAAACCCTTAACGCCTTTCCTCCCCGCTTCTGCCATTTCATTCCACATCCTTAGTTAGGAAATACACAGATTTTGAAAGAAATAAGCTAATTTATTAAGAGTTATGGTGTTTCAATAAGTCTCTCATTTATAACTTTCTACATTTTCCAAATTTTCTGATTAACACTTGCGTAATCCTAAACCAAAAACAAACCACCACCACCCATTAAAAAAAATAGACAAGCAGACTTGTCAATATTCAGTTGCCAAGGCCAACCTTAGGATATAAAACCAACTACAGCAACAGCGAACAACAAACCACATCATGGGGAGGAAGAGCCAAACTCTTGTTCATAATACTCCCACTTGGCTCTAAGATCATATCACCAACAGGAAACCAGAGAACAAGTTTACAGTGTTTTTTAACAGTGCTGAGCTACCATCAACATTCTGTTAATTTCCCTCACTCTGTCCAGCACGTTCATTTAATGGAGGGTGTTTCCACTGGGGAAGATTAAAGGCTGAAAATACTAGACCAGTCTGACGCCATCTATAGAACAAATTATTTTTACCTATTTCTTCAGGTGACATGGCTTGGCATTAAACTGATAAAACAATAGTTGCGTGGAGGATCTTTCATATTCTGTGAATTCTATAGGACACACTGGATCCAGCTGTATATTTGGAAGAATACCATCCCTTAGTTGGAAACCAAGCAGTCAGCATCTCGGTCTGAGGACACTGGCAAGAGATGTTTCATATTAGTAGAGTGCTTTTTATGATCTGTTGCTTTTTTTCCCCTTAAGTGACTTCCCATCCATTGTCTTACTTGCTCCTTGCACCAGGACCCTCTCCTGAGGGAGGCAGGCCTGATTTCCAGGTGAGGAGCCTGAGGCCTAGAGGGATCAAATGGTTCATCTAAATGAGAATTAACAAGTCAACAGCAAAGGAGGCTCAAGAACTCAGGTGGCTGATCCCACTAATTTTACAATAATCGTGGCTAGTCCTATTGGCCCTTACTACATGCCAGACACTTGACCTCTGTTAACTCCTTCAATGCCCATGAGAACCACATGACAGAAATTTTATTATCGCCACATAAACGTAGGTAAACTGAGGCTGAATTGGCCTGAATTTGAAATGTAGCCATAGCCCCTCAGCAAATGAATCTCAAACCCAGACTGTCTACTTTCAAAGTCCATATTCTTTACCCAGTCCAGCTCCCACAGGAGAGCATTCTCATTGATTTTGGAAGCCGACATTGTGAAGATGAGCAATAGATATTTCCACACAGTCCATATCAGTCCTGCAAATTAAACCGCAAGGACCGAAGAAGAAATGCCATCTATAAAGGTGACACAGGAAAAAAAAGGCATAGAACTTCTACTTATCCAGCGTGATTATGCCTTGGTTTATTTAATATGTTTATTTCAAGGCCACCTCCAGGTTTTGTGAAATAGAAGGGGCTAGAGGAGAGGAACTTTGGATCAATTTGGAAGATAAAAAAATAAATAAATGGATGTGGGAGAGCTGGTGTGGTGTTGGTTGGTTGGTTTGTGCCCTGAAGGTTTGGGACAGAGAGAGAAAGCTGATGTGAAAACTTGGAAACTTGGAGATTATATTCCTGCAGGGAAGGGAAGAGGAGAGAGTCCAAGTGAGGGAAAAGGACTATCCAATTGAAGCCCGGTGCTTGGCAAAATTTGATACCCCTTGCAATGGGGTAGGGGACGGCCCACGGGCACACAGGCCTGAAGCTGTGTGTACTGGGGTGGGGGAAGCTTTTGTGATGAGGACTATTGGAAGTCCCATCCAATGTGTCTTCTCCTCTGTTCCTAGGCACAGAATTGCAGTAGGGCTTCCATTGATCTGCTGGACCACATTTTCCAGACCCCCTTGTAGTTGCCTGGCCAGGGGAAAAAGTCCTCACCTGGGGAATGTGCTGGGAAGTCATGTGCCTGGCTATTGAAACACTGGGTATCCTTCCTCTATACTTTGTTCTTCCCACTGCCTGGAACCTGAATATTATGACAACCCAGATTTCACCCTGAGATGATGACAGTGCAGTGGGTGTAAAAGAGCAATCATTTGGCAGGAAGCTGGATCTGTGGAGCAGGGCTCGCCTGCATCAGCAGACCGCTCACATGGGGCCTGATACAGGAGAGAGAAATTAACTCCTTTGTTCTTTATGCCTCTTGGATTGTGAGGTCTCTTTGTTACAGCAGCAAAACCTTACCCTAATCAATACAGCAAACTGATGCAGGGCACTCAAAGCTTTGCATCTTTAGCATCCATGTTACTCTCCAGAAATGGACCGGAAAGTCATAAACCATACTCTAAACCACAGACTTTGTTCAAAGAGAAAATTACTCTCGTGAATCAAATCGCACAAACCTAAAATCATTTCTTGATCAAAAATTCTATCCTACTTTTGACCCAACAAATATGCAATAGGTAATAAGTCCACTTTGTTTAAAAATTTGCTTTGTTCTCACTGTCTCCTCTATGGCCACTGTTGTCATGCTACATTGATTTAAAGGGCCATTACGTAACACAGAAGGCAGGCTGACTTGAGAGTTTCATCAGCTGGCATTTGTGTGTGTGTGTGTGAAAATAGTGGTCTGAAACAGAAATTGAACCTAAGTTTTACTTATCGTAATGCTACTCCATTGTGTCAATTTCTTGAAAAAATATGTATTAAAAATAAAAGCATAAAATCAATTTCTTAAAAAATGTATGAAGACATATAGTCATAAAATTCCTAGAAGTCAAAATTACATACCTATTTTCATATCTGTATCCATAGTTCTGTGTTCTTTCACAGACACGTTCCCCACCTCCCAACCCCCTCTCTCTCTTGAGCTTTTCACCATCTTTGTAAGGTTCTTTTTTTTTTTTTTTTTTTTTTTTTTTTTTTTTAAAGTTTTTTTTTTTTTTTTTTTTTTTTTTTTTTTTTTTTTAAAGATTTTATTTCTTTATTCGACAGAGATAGAGACAGCCAGCGAGAGAGGGAACACAAGCAGGGGGAGTGGGAGAGGAAGAAGCAGGCTCATAGGGGAGGAGCCCGATGTGGGGCTCGATCCCGTAACGCTGGGATCACGCCCTGAGCCGAAGGCAGACGCTTTAACCGCTGTGCCACCCAGGCGCCCCTGTAAGGTTCTGAAAGGAGGGCGACAAGCGTGTTTAAAGTCCCTGAGACAGAAAGTGATTGCAATAGCACTCATTTAAAATTCACATTGGCAAGGTGAACATCTGGAATGCATTCAAAAGAGGGAAAAATTATGAAATGAGAACGTTATTAATAGCTAACATACTGGAAGACATGAATCAATGGTCATCCTGTTTCCTAGATTCTTTGGGGGGGCAAAAAAAATATTTTAAAGGAAAATGCCCAAGACTGCCGAATATACTACCACCCTGGAAGGAAATATGATTTACAACATCACCTTTCAGAAGTAAACTTTTTCATTTATTTAAAATGCTGATAATGCCTGCACTCTCTTCTTTCCTCCTACTTTACATGTTGCTGAGGGAAGATCTTTGTAGTTAACGAGGAGTTTTTTCTTCACTAGCAAAGTGGGATTTTCACACTTGTGCTTTGCGGTAGCAAGTCTCAGCCCTGCAGTTTATTTTTGTAATAATTAATAAAATATCACACTTTCTGGCTTTCTTGCCCCTGCCCAGGGACTGGTTTGCTGCCACCTTTCTGGGTGCTGTTTTAGGAAGCAAAGTGATTACATGAGGATCCAGCTTGGGGAAGAAAGCATAAGAAAGTCCCTGTGTTCCAACTGAGTGCTTTCCCAGTGATAGCTTCATCCAATGGATCCCCAGATGTGTAGTGTGGTGGAGAAGACTGGTATTTATAGGGCCTGGTATTGATACAAACAAACTATTTTATTAAGAGAATAGTAGTCCTCTATTACTCTTATTTTGGGTGTAAGGAAAGGGAACTCAGTTGCAATGCATCTGGCAAATGTGTCTCCAACTAAACAGAAAAAGCCAAGGAATCACTTTGGGGAGTATTAGAGTCATTTATACATTTAACAAATATCGAGGGCCAACTAGACACCAGGCACTATTCTTGACACTGGTGACATGGCAGTAAAACAGAGAGATAAGCCCTATCAAGAAAGAAAGACAGAAAGAAAGAAAGAAAGAAAGAAAGAAAGAAAGAAAGAAAGAAAGAAAGAAAGAAAGAAAGAGAGTTTGGGGAAAGAGATCTTTAATCATCCAGGCAGGAGTCACATGAGGACCCAATCACATCGTTAACACCCAAAGAAACCTAAGAGCAGTGTTCAGAACTTTTCACATCCTATCTTGCAGGCAGCCAAACCTACCCACCACTAATTCTGCATCATTGCCATCACCATCACCTTTACCATCACCACCATCACCATAACTACAATCACCATCACCATTGCCATCAACATCATTGCCATCACCATCGCCACCACCATCATCATTGCCATCATCATGACCACTATCATCATCGTCATTGGCACCACCGCCATCATCACCACTACCATCACCATCACTACTGTCACCATCACTACCATCACCACTGCCATCAATATCAACACCATCACTGACACCACCTCCACCATCACCACCATCATCATCACCACTACCATCACCATCACTATCATCACCATTGCCACCACCATCATCGCCATCACCATCACCACCATCACCATCATCATTGCCATTGCCACCTCCACCATCATCACCATCATTACCACCACTATCACTATCACCACCACCAACACCATCACCAACATCAACATCATCTTCAGCAACGAACACGATAGTGAGTTTTTCTGAATGCTCACTACATGCCAGGCATTATACTGAGTGCCACATGTGCTCTATGCCTTTACTCTTCTCGACAATCCCACGAGTTAGGTTGTATTATTAGCCTTACTTTACCAATGAGGAAACTTAAGCAGAGATATGCTAACAATATTTTTGCCCAAAGCCACACAACCTATAAATGAGAGGCCCAAGATGAGAACACAGGCCATCAGGCTTCTGAGCCCATTGTCATAACCACTATATCTCTTTTCTTCCTCTTCAGTGCCCTCAGTTCTTCAGCCCCCAGTGAATCATGCATTTTTACGTCCCTGCATGCATTCTCTTTTGCCAAGCCCTGGAAAACTTTTCCTATGGAAACAATAAAGTCTCCCACTAGAACCAAGATCAAAGAAAGTATCTGGGACCGAGGACCCACACAGGTCCCCTGGTTATCCTACTTTCTGAGACAACACAAACCTCAGAAGGAATCCATGCATTATGCAGTATGTAGACTAATGAACAAACAAAACCTGAGTCTGAAGGTGTTTGTTCATGAGAGAAGGCTCTGCCCCAAACTTGAAAGAAGAAAATGAAATGAAAATGAAATATGTACTTTTCACGTGATTAATTAAATTAAAGCAATACTTTGTTCAGTCCGTGCTACTTGGGAACCCACAGTACAGGTCTTCAAGTAGCTTTTAATTTTAAAGAGAGAAGACATACTACAGTAAAAACAGGACCTGTGCTGTCTGGCATTTAATATGCCCCTTCTTAATGTTTTTACAATCATCTGAAATTCAAACACCTTGGAATGTAGGAAGGACAGCAATTATTATTCTCACTTGACACGTGGGTAGGGAAACGGAGAAAGGAGAGAATGTGAATCACGAAAGACAAGTTCAAAGTTAGGTTCCTGACTTCTATTTCTTCGGCACCCTTGCTCAGTAATGATCTCTCCTAAGGGGATGGGCCCCTTTATCAGCCAGATGTCATAGGCACTCGGCACCTCGGCTTCAGTCATGCTGGAGCAAAGTTGCCCACAAACAGCCCTTCTTTTGCACCATCATCTGTATGGCTCTAAAGCCCAAAAGAAAGCAAATCTCAGCAAGAGTGACTCTGCGACATGCCATCACACTGCAGAGCTGTGTGAAGACACTGCACGAGTTCGGGCTGCTCAGGCAGCTAGACTTTCATCATTTGTTCACATTAATGTACTTGGCAATCACACAGAAGAGCTTTTAAATCTAATGGCTCAGACAATAACAAAGCAGTATTACATGAGCATTTTCAAAATGATGGGGCTATGACCCTTTTAGGTACGTCAGGCTGCCTTAGCCCAGGAACATGCTGGAGTTGCTTTACAGACTTCAAGTCTGGCCCCCTTGCCGAAGGTCCACACGAGGGGTTCATCAGTGGAGAAGATGTGCAACATGAGGTTTTTGCAAAGGAGCATGTAAATTCGCATGGGTGTGTGTGTACGTGTGTGTGCACACACAAATTTCTCTGGCCAAAATTGAGATAGGCTGCCTGGAACAGAGCTTTTCAGGTTTAATAGCACTCCACTTCAGGCTGTGGATCACAATAGAGGGGGCTTCTAGGGGCTTGGTTTGTGTTCTGTTGTCTTCTCGAAGGTTCTAAAACGTCTCTCACCCTCCATGGGTAGTGATCAAGAAGTTTTATTTAGCTTTTAGATTTTTTTATTTAGTACTTAGATTTTCGGCAACTAAGTTTGCGAAGTAAATCTAGACTTTCTTTCATCAAGTTTGAATGTTAGAAAAATTGTTTTTTTTTTAAGAGAAGTATAGAATGTCTATCACATGAAGAATTAATGAAATACTTTCAGGGTTCTCCATATTTATTGAGGCTTTTTTTTTAAATTACCCACATACTCCATTTCCAGGTGATACCATCATTGGTCCTCTTATCAGTGTCAATAATTCCATTTGGCAGGCAGCAGCTAATTCTTTTCATGTGCTAATGATTAATCAGACAAGCCTATTTACTAATGTATCAGAATGCATTAGAAACATAAGGTAATGGTGGACAGAACATCAATTCAGATATAAATGAACTACATTTACATTGGATACCTATTGACTTATGTCACCGAATGAAGTAGAAAATGCAATTTGCTTGTAAACCATTAAAATGAATGAAAATAGAATTTCAAACTCCATCTTCAAACATAACTTTATTGACTTGGCTGTGGGCCTTCAGGGAGTGTCTAAGTAAGTTTAAAAAATATAAATAACCCACTAATTCATTTTGCCATAAAAGAGTTAGTGTCTCACCAACTAAAGACCATGGAACTTACTTACGTTGGAACGAGGACAAGATAGAGGTCATAGGGCATAGTGCGGGGACATCAGGGTTCTCAGGTAGGGGCTTCTGATTTAACTCTCCTCTGATCTGTTTTTGTCCCCAAATTCTGCATCTGCTCATGTCCCCAGGGCACTGGCCCATATCCCAGGTAGCAAAAAATTGAGATTAAACCCCTTTTGAGAGAGAGAGAGCTAGAGTGAGAGTGAGAGCACAAGGGAGGGAGGAAGGGAGGGAGGGAAGGGGGGAGAGAAAGGTGGGCTACGGGGAGTTAGGTCAGATAAAGTGATACGATTACCCATAACGTAGACTAAAACACTGAGAACCAAGCCTCAGGTGCCTACGTTGGCTGACAGGCGAGATCATATGATACTCAAAGACTAGAAGCAGCTTGATGATTGCCAGAAAGTAGGTGGATCTGAACCACTTCGTATGAAAAGCAGCTCCACCTCTGAGATGATTCTTTTTGTTTTTTTAATCCAGATGGTGAGCACGAAATAGACAGGACTTCCTGACTCAGAGATTCTCAAATATATGGGCACAGAAGACTCATGAGGAAACTGGAGCTGCTCAAAGAAATATCATGAAATGCCCAGCTACTGTTTGTATCCATGACAGCTCAGATCAGTCAAATGACCAATTACTGCCTTTGAATTGGAGGTTTAGGCAATTGTTGCAGGGTCTGGAAAACCAGGCGTGGGAGAGGGGTTGGCTCAAAGAAGCCGTGGGAGAGTATTTATTTATTATTATTACTTTTTAAAGATTTTATTTATTTATTGAGACAGAGATAGCGAGAGAGAGCATGAGCAGGGAGGAGAGGGAGAAGCAGACTCCTCGCTGAGCAGGGAGCCCGATGTGGGACTCAATCCCAGGACGCTGGGATCATGACCTGAGCCGAAGGCAGACGCTTAATGGATGAGCCACCCAGGTGCCCATGGGAGAGTATTTAAAGGGAAACCCTAACCCACCTGACTTCCCTTTCCTTTGGAGCTCTCCTTCTCAGACTAAACTGTGAGGTGCTAATGAAATGCGCTGTGCACCTAGAACACCATTCTCCAAAAGCACATTCCCAAAAAGCCAGTGGAGAGCGAGAGGTTTGTTGATAAAGAATTTCAGGATCCAATAGACTTGGGAAATTCACATTAGCTTCTCTCCCCAACCCCTTGGAGATTCTCGGGACACCTTACCCGATTTAAAGCTCTGAAAGGTCCTGTGGTGAAGTAGCCTTTTACAATTTCAGCCTTTCTCAAGCTTAATTAAGGTTCTCATAACATGGATTTAGCATTCCAGAGAGCACAGGTTTGGAAATATTAACAATGAATAATAAAATATATATATATATATATATATATATTATTTTATTATTCATTGTTAATATTTCCAAACCTGTGCTCTCTGGAATGCTAAATCCATGTTATGAGAACCTTAATTAAGCTTGAGAAAGGCTGAAATTGTAAAAGGCTACTTCACCNTTTCTTTCCTGAAGGAAAATGGAAAGCATGTCTCAATGCTCTTATTTTTCAGGAAAGAACAGCGCTATAGGATTTCACCACTCCCTTCAGTATCAGCAAAGGAAGTTCTGCACACATCTGAATCCAATGCTCCCTTTTCTGGTGCTTGGGTCCTGTCTCTTTACAATCACCAGACACGCCTGGCATTGAGGGGCACGTGCCAGCACGGGCCCAGGACTAGGTGCCCCCAACCAAGAAAAAACAACCTTCAATACGCATGAACCGTCTCTGTGGGACCTTTTGCAGGCGTTACTGCAGTTACCAAGGAAAGAATTCGTACAGCTTTGTTTGTGTCCAAAGAAGAATATAAAAGCACCGCCAGCTTATTCCCAACATTGAATCCATCAAGAAATTGTCCAAAAGATAAACTGGAGCTAAGCTGACTTTTGTTCATAATGTAACAGTTTTGAAAGCACAGCTTTAATCAAGGGGAAATTTTTCCAGAATTTGACAACCTTGTCCATTCCCTCTGGTATAGACTCCATTTTTTTTTTTTTCAAAACTGTCTAATGCTGTTTCTTAGGTGGTGTTCAATAGAAACCAGTCTATAATGCAATGCACTCTCTTTATGTGATGTTTAGATATGAGATTGATCTCAGTGGACACCCTGGAGTTCTGAAAGTAGGATTATTGGATTTTGTGGCTTTCTCAGATGTCGAAGATCTTTAAACAGTGTCTTGCAAAGTTGCTACATCCCGCCTGTCTGTGAAACACTTATGAACTCATCAAAGAAGGCAGACTCCATGTTAATTAGACATGGTGGGTGAAGGGGGGCTGGAAGCCGACTTCCTCCCACCATCGAGTTAAGTGCTAGGACCACGTGTACTTTCATACCTTGAAAAGAAAAATAAGTTCATCCGTCTCCAGATCAATAGGGCCTTAACAGGAAGATTGGTGACACAGGATGGAATTCAGAGTTCAGAATAGCAGCGGGGGACAAAAGACACGGTGGTAAAAGCAGAAATCTGCCAGCCATGTTATCTCAACATTCTTCGAGAAGATTTTTAATGGCTTTGGATTTCAGCTGAATCAGAGTGGGAGCAGCAAAATGAGAGACTGGCCCATGGATTGTGGCTCACATTTAAGAAAAGCAAGGTAATTAGGATACTGTATATTTCCTGTGACTTTAAGAGTGCTACAGGTAACCATTGTGGAAAGGACACTGCTGTGGCCCACATTCACCCTTGCCTTTGTCACCACTCTGAAGCCCTGGTGTCAGGCATCAGGACTGTCTGCAAGCAAACTGGATATTACTCCAGAGGAAAAGAGGAGGGCTTCTTAGGATCACCTGGAAACTGATGCCCCACAAGCCAAGCCAAGGATCTTATTACTGTTATCAAATCCTGGCTCTACTTTTCAGATTTGCGGCCAATGGACAGTATAGCAACCAAGCCATAAATGCATGCATGAGAAAGAACTGATAGATTTTCTCACTTCAAGCTTTTCCTCCCATAATTACTTTTAAATTATCAGCACTTGTATTCACGTGCCTATATTCAAATACAGTATAAAATCATATCACATGCGGCGCAAGATTGCATGGCCTCATTTCCTAGGGATATACATGGAACACATGTTGGCCACCATCTTGGCTTTGAAGAAAGAAGAGATCTCTGAAATGGCTCAGGTGGTCCCACTCAAGTACTGAGGCTGAGGGTTTTCATTCTAACACCACTCCACAACAGTGAGACACTACTACAAACCTATTAGAATGACCCAAATCCAGAAGACTGAGAACACCAAATACTGGCAAGGATGTGAAACAACAGAACTCTCATTCATAGCTGGCTGGAGTGTAAAATGGTACAGCCACTTCGGAAGACAGTTGGGAGATTTCTTATAGGACTAAACACAGTCTTGCTATATACAATCCAGGAATCTTGCTTCTTGGTATTTACCCAAAGCAGTTGAGAACTGATGTCCATACTACAACCTGTACATGTTAGTTATAGCAGCTAGATTCATGATTGCCAAAACTTGGAAGCAACCAAGATATCCTTCAGTAGCTGAATGAATAAATGAGTTGCAGTGCATCCACACGATGGGATATTTTTCAGCACCAAAAGGAAATGAATTATCAAGCCATGAAAACACAGGAAGGAAGCTTAAGTATATACTGTTAAGTGAAAGAAACCAATCTGGAAGGGCTAGGTACTATGTGATTCCAACTATTTGACATTCTGGAAAAGACAAAACTATGGAGAGAATAAAGATCAGTTGTTGTCAGGGGTTGGGGTGGGGATAGATGAAGAGGCAGAATACAGAGGATTTTTAGGGCAGTGAAAATACTCTGTATGACACTAAAATGGTGGATACATGCCCTTGTATATTTGTCCAAACCCACAGAATCCCCCATACCATGAGTGAACTACACTGCAAACTGGGGCCTCTGGGTGATAATGATGCGTCAGTGCAGTTTCATCAACTGTAACAAAGGTCCCACCAGGGCAATGTTGCTGAGAAAGCTATGCATGTGGGGCAGGGGGCATATATGGGAAATCTCTGCACCTTTTTCTCAATTTTGCTGTGAACCTAAAACAGTTCTTTAAAATGAACTCTTAAAAAAACTCAAAACATAAAACAAAACCCACCACAACATCCTGTGGATGTCCGGGATGCATGACTTCTGCCTCTGATGTGTGCAAGTGTCCCGTGGTAGTTGGGGGTTGGTCACACAGGATAGGTCGGATGGGGTCTGAGTTCAGTCTTGGGGCCAGTCACCCCACAGCATCCTGACAGGGTCCAAGGGGCTCATGCAATGGAAAGGGCAGCCACTATAGATCCCTAGGGCAGGCTCTGTGTTATGCTCAGCTGAGTAGTGGCTGGGCTCCTGGAGATACAGAAGAAATCCCCATTCATCTCCCAAGAGGAAGCCACAAACAAGACCTGTCTGGAGGATGCTTCGTCAAAGGCCGAGGAACCTTGGATGCTGGCTCTGCCCTGCCCCATGTGCTCCCTCCATTCAGAACCTACACCACAAACCCACAAGCTCTTCCCCTCTTTATTTCCCTGCCATCCTTTCCCTTCCCAAAGTCTAGGGCTTTCCTTGATTCCTTGACTATCAAGCTTTCCCCAGATCTATGCTCAAATGATGCTTGTAGGTCTATCCCTCACCCTCCAGCCCAGGTTTTGGGGATGCAAAAGCCAAGACAGGAGTCCTCCTTTCTCTCTCCACGTGGTTGGGCCATCCTTCCCTTGAGCAGCAACCACAGAAATGCCTTAGATGACTGAACAGAAGGGCCAAAGCGGAGAAGGAAATGCCCCACGTGTCCTCAAACACATAATCCTTTCAACTTCTAAAGTGTCATGATGTTCCACAAAATGCTCCATGACTTCTAGAGACAATGGCTACTGAACATGCTTCAAATGACAGAAATGGTCTCAAGACAGTGTTCTTTTAGTTGAATATGGAAAACTTAGTTGTTTCACTGAGGTTGGGGTGAGTGGGATAACCCCGGGAGTGCCCAGAAGATGCAGGGCAAAGGGATGAGCTATGTAACAGGGGGCTCTGCACCTCCCCCCAATACACGCACAGACACACATATGCTTCATCTCAAACTATGATTGTCTGTACATGACTGTGCATACACCCATTTTTTTTTAGATTTTTTAAATTTTATTTGTCAGAGAGAGGGAGAGCACAAGCAGGGGGAGCAGCAGGCAGAGGGAGAAGCAGACTCCCCGCTGAGCAGGGAGCCCGATGTGGGACTCCATCCCGGGACCCTGGGATCATGACCTAAGCCGAAGGCAGACGCTTAACCGGCTGAGCCACCCAGGCTTCCCCACAGCCATTTGTTTCTAAGCAAGGGAACAGACCAAAGCCTCAACATAACAGTGACAAACGTGGTAGCAGATTTAAGATTAAAACTCCTGGAATCAAGACTCGTTTATCCCTTAAGAACTGTGTGAGCATCAGGAAATGCTCTTCTATTTCTGAACCTCAGTTTTCTCATCTGTTAAATGGGGATAAAAATCTCTCTTTACTGCTAGTCTCACAGGATTGGAAATTTTCCAGGAGATCATGAGCACATAGATGTTTTATAAACTCCCTCCCCAAGGGTGGGGAGAGACAGGGGGGTGGAGAGGAAGAGCATAACCAAGGGTGTGTGAATAGAAAGGATTCACTGTAGCGCAATCTGCCCCCCTCCGTCATGTCCAGATGGGACCTCATTTCCCACCCTTGCTCCACACTCACAGGAATCTAGCTCTGAGTGAGGGAGGAAGGAAAGGATGGTGCTTCCAGCGAAGCCACTCCACCCAGAGGCCACTTCCTAGAAAGAAGTATAAAAATAAGTTTAAATCTGCCCTCTGGGTGTTTTTTTGGCGCTTATTCCTAGTGGGTAACATTTAGGCTGAGCTACCTAGGTGTTTCGTAAAAGCCTCAATTTTCCGTGCATGCCACAGACTAGTGCTTTCCAAATGTGATTCACAGACCACCACCATCAGAAGCATTAAGGAGATTGTTAAAATGCAGAGTCCTAGGCTCTACCCCAGGTTGTGCAATCAGACTGCGGGGTCTGTGGCCCAGAAATCGGCATCGTAAGTGATTATGTCCACTAGAATGGGTAGACATGGAATTTGAGGCTGGGGATAATAACAATGATAAGCCCAGTCAGACGAGTTCAAGCGAATTAAAGTTCCCTTTAGGTCTGACACCACCGTGAGGGCCTTGCATGCATTCATACCCTCATGCCCTCAATCACGCTACGAAGCAAGTGCTATGATTATCTCCGATTGACGGATGACAAAATGGAGCTCACAGACACCAGTGACTTTCCAAAGGTCACACAGGAAATAGGTACCAAGGCTGAGGCTTCCACCCAGGTCCCAGGCTCTCTGCACCATACATGCAGCCACACCTACGGGTAACATACAACGGAAAGGACATGAATGTACAGCGTCCTCGACCACGGGCAGCACATACCCCGTCCCCCAGTGCTGTTGGGGCAAATTCAGCAACTTCCAGAGTGAAGATCCCTCTCAGCGCCCACAAACCCCAGAGCCAGCCAACCCCTCTCTCTTACTCCCATTATGTTTTGCTGCTTGAGATGCATTTGTGATGTTTAATTTATATCCCCTGATCATAAAGTGATTGCATCACTAAAAAGGCTGTGAGGTTGATTTATACGATAGTTGCCTGTGTCTGTTAATTAGAGAAATATCATTTGGCTTCCTACAGAAGAAAAACAATAAATTATAGAGGAGGAGGGAGGGGTAGTCATCCCCTAAACCTATGCCAGTTACTCCCCTTGAATCTTATTTATGACCCTAACCAATTTTCCGTTCACACCAACAACCTCTGGAAAAGAACTGTAACTTGGGTTGAGAAGGAAGGAACAGTAGAAAGAGGTGCGCAAATAAATACAGAAGTAGACATACGTATATGGGTGCGCGTGAGGACTCAGACACAAAACCGTGGTACAGACAGACAGGCCGGCTCACTTGGCTTCTCCTTCCTCCGACACCCTCCTCGCCCACCCCCAGCATGAACATCACTGTCTCCAGGGTGGGACACTCTCCAGCAAAACCAACAAATAACTTGCAGGAGGAAGGGACTGCCTTGTAGGATCAGTGGCCCGGTATTTTCTACGTAGTGGACTGTGTGCCTGGACGGGGACACTGTTATTGATCTTGCTTATGCCTGAAGGGGAGCACAAAGAAAGATTTTTTTTTCCATTCATTCAGTCATTCATTCATTCAACAAACATTAACAGGTACTTGCTACATTGCAGGCCTTGTGTTCAGGCTGGGCACACAGGGGCCCTCAGAAGTGGTCCCAAGGCCAGAACTCACAGAGCTCAATCTCTACTGGGGGAGATGAGATGAAGCAGGTATCAAACAGATCGATACAGCATTGTACCATGCCACGTGTTCTAAAAGAAAAATGCAAGGGATCATGAGAGGCCTCCTTAAAGAAATAATATATTTGAGTTAAATATTAAGGATGAGTTAATTTGGTGAAGATGGAGGGGAAAGCACTCCAAAAAGAAGGAATAGCATGTGCAAAAGCTGGGTGAGAGCAGGATGAAGCCAAAGGACTGAAAGGCGCCCAGTGTGGCCCGGTGTGGTGCTAACAGAAAATGGGGCTGGAGAGGCCTGAGCCAGACCACACAAGGTTCTTAAGCCACGCACAGTACAGAGGTGGCTTTTATCCCAAGCCACTGGAAGGTTTTAAACGAGGGCAGGGGGGTGGTAGGACCAGATTTGCATTTTGAAAAGGTCACTGTTTTATACCTTGAAAAGACTTGGAATTTCGTGAGATTAAAAGGACTGCACACTTAGGCTTGGGTAAGCAGTCCCCAGGTGACCTGTTCTGTAATGTCATGGCACATGGCTAGGCTGGGGCTTCAACACCGCCAGTGGGAATGAGCCTGTCTTCATCCCAGCCCCTCATCCCTGGCCCACCTATTGTACCCATCAACGTTCACTCATGGAAGTGCCTGTCTTGGAACCGGCGGAAGGTGGAAGTGGAATCGGGAGGAAGACAGGTTGATGGAAGGGAGGCCACAGCATCTGTTCCCATCCCACCCCGACCCCGGATGAGAGCCAAGCCCAAAGCCTTCCTCTGACCACTGAAGTTAAGGCAGTCTTCAACGGGTCTCCCCGTTTCTATGGTGAGATGACTAGATGGAGTTATTCACTACTTCGTTAGTTGTGCCTAGACTAGAATGAGGGCAGACATCTCCCCTCTGTTCCTCCCTTTATCAGTACAACATAGCATGGTCCTGCCACATAGGAGGAGCTCAGAAAGCACTGATGCGATGAATGGATGGTGGATGACTTATGACTTCAGCAGCATCCGAGGACATCAGCTTTCCAGAACCCATGCAAACAGGCTAAAGAAAAACAGGAAGAAGTTAGGGTAAGGAAGACAATCAGTGAAGGGTGTTTTCATTCCAGGGTAGTCAGGGAAGCCCTTTCTGATATTTGAGTAGATACTCGAAGGAAATGAGGGATGGAACAGCAAAGATTTGGGGAAGAAACATCCCAGGCAAAAGAAGGGGTAAGGACAAAAATGACAAACAATTGCTGTAATTTATGAGTGAGTTGGCTCCCATTTTTCTTGCCCAAGGATTTGGAAGGATGGGATTGTCAGTCCCCAAGCTTAAGACCCTCCGCACGACATGTGTCGGACTTACTCAGGCTTGATGAGTCAGGACACCTTCAAGCAACCTCGCGGTTAAGATTTCTGGAAAGGGGACCAAGAGACAGAGATAAAAATTGGAAGATGTCAAGTGGAGCTGTTGCTGTCAGACTGGGTGTTATCAGAGGACAGGGGAGGTGACCCCCATTGCAGCACTGGGAGAGGCTCCTGAAAATGTGTGAGTAGGAAGTTGGGGTACAGCCATGGTAGTCAAGGAACACATATTTTTTTGTAACCACCTGCTAGGAGGTTCCCTTATCACGGGGGCAGGGGGTTAAGGAGAAAAGCTGAGTTCTGAGACATGCAGGTGCCACTCATTCACCTGAACCCTTGGAAATTTCCAACATAGGGTGGTAGTTATGAAAAATAATACAGTGAAAGAAAACATGCAGCCCACCTGGAAAGCCCTCCAAGACAGACACGGAAGATTCTGTGATTCTACCCATCCCCAGATGACACACTCTTAAAGTCCCAGACCACATCTTCCAGCACACACCTTTCACCATCTGCTGTGGTCCCACTGGGCAACTTTTCAGCCTTGGAATTCACCCTGCTCCCTCCCAACTTTTGCACATGCTGTTCCTTCTTTCTGGAATGCTTTTCTCTCTGTCTTAACCAAGTTAGGGCATCTTTAACATTATACCACATCTTCCAATGCTTCCATTTTTGTTCAATTTTAAAAACAATATAATGCAATTATGTAAAATGACCTGATATAAAAAGCTCTATAAAGAGTCAGAGAAAACTCTTCCAGCTTCAGGACATAATAGGCTAGAGTGTTTAGGTGTTTCAGCAGTGATTCCCCAATAAGTATTAATCACCTACAGTATGCAAAGCACTGGGCTAGAGTTCAGGGTTCTCATGTGGTTATGACTTAAACCCTGACTTCACTGACTATAGGATTTGGGATATTGGGGACTACAGCCCAGTGCTGTGTCCAGGCTTCTCAGAGAAGGCTCTTCTGTCTGAAGCCCCAGGGCTGTGTTCTTATTTTAATTAAGGCACTGCTTCTGACCCAAGCAAGGAGAAACAGCAGGATCAGGAAGGGCCCTCCAGTGTGTGTGCATGTGTTCATACAAGCAACAACACTTACTGAAACGCTCAGTTTTCCTCTTAATTAGGTAACCTAGCCTTTGGTCTCATTTCACCACAGAAAGATGGCCTCGGAAAGGAAGAAACAGGTAACTTTGTAATACATCTGGGATATTGTATCTATTTCTACTTTTCAACCAAATTGTTATGCGTTTGGACAACATAAATCATTCTGTCAGAGAGAGGGACCATCCCAGAAATAATTTGCTACTGGTTGAACTGTATTCCTCAGAAATGCTGAACACTCATCTGTTGAAGTCCTAACCCCCAGTGCCTCAGAATGTGACAGTATTTGGAGACAGGGCCTTCAAAGAAGTGGTTAAGATGACGGTGCTATGATGGCCCCTGATCCAATCTGACTGGTGGTGTCCTTGTAAGAGGAGGAAATTAGGACATGGCACAAGAGTTGCTAGGGAAGACCATGTAAGGACACAGGGAGAGGACGGCATCTTCAAGCCAGGGAGAAGCCAACCCTGTCGTGGACTTCCAGCCTCCGGAACTGTGAGAAAATGAATTTCTGTCACTTACACTACCAAGCGTGTGGGGCTGCATTATGGTGGCCCTGGCAAACCATCGCAGCCATCTTCCCTCCCTGTGCGGACGTCATAACCCGAGCCCTCGCTACTGAGACCAAACATATGAAACTCACCTCACTGCCACCCCCCACCCCCAAGATGCCTGAGGGTGAAGCAATCTCACAAGCTTTGTCTGCCAATGGGACACGATGCTGTGAAAATCTTAGCATCCTCTGAACTCTCAGCAGGGGCCGAACAAAGCCCAGCCCACCTGGAAGGACCTCTTCTTTCAGAAACACTCTTGATCTCATTACTTTTCTTTCTCCATCTCCATGAACACCCATGAGACACACCCTGCTAGGGTTCTCCACTAGAAACGCACAGAAAAATGATCTTGTTAAATTATAATCAAACATGCCTATGCTGGTTCTACTTCCAATCTCCTCAATTAGGATCTCAGGAACCCTCAATGGAGAAACACACACACACACACACACACAGAAGACAGGATATAAATGGAGAGACAATGGATAAGTAAGTAGCCCACATGGCGTGTATCTTGTAACACACAACTAGGTCTTAATATGGCACACTTTTATATGGTTCATTCTTCCATTCCAGAAATTCTCTGTGAATTTCTCAAGTTTCAAGCCACTTGGGAAGCTTTTACTCCGCTCTTCAGCATGTGGTGCTTTGCATACAACAGGTGGTGAATGCTTGCATGGTCACTGCTAAAACACCGACAATATGACATCTTATTATGTACGAAGTTGAAGTATTTTTCTGATTTTTTATAGAGCTTTTTGTATCAGGTCTTTTTACCAAAATGTATTATATTGTCTTAAAATTAAACGAAATGGAAACCTTGAAAGTTGTGGTAGAGCGTCACTTGGGTGGTTCCCATTGCGCCCCTCCTCCCAGCGTTCACACCTTCGTGGGGCCGCTTCCCAGGATGAGTCTGGCTTGGCCATGTGACCAGCTTTACAGCCCAAGCGGAGCTCAGGGTAAGCTCAGGGACCAGCACAATAGAAATATAACGTGAGCGACAGATGTGATTTCCAATTTTATAGCAGTCACATTAAAAACAAAAGCGAAAGAAACAGATGAAGTTAATTTTAATAGTGTTATCTCGTTTAGGCCAATATATCTAAAATATTCCTCAAAAATGTAATCAATATTGAAAAAAGGTACTAGCGGCATTTTTCCTCTTATTTTTTTGGACTGAGTTTTCCAAACTTGGTGAGTAGTTTGCACTTAAAGCACATCTTGATTCAGACTAAACATACTTCAAGAGCTCTGTGGGCACATGTGGCTAGTGGCTGCTGTCCTGGGCAGTGCAGGCTTGGACACTGGGACTTGTCTCTTAGAACATGTGCTGTTAGGATGCTCCCCCTGGGAACCTATCCACTGTGCTGGGAGAAGTCCAGCCCAGCTGGGAAGAGCGCCGGGGAGGGAGAAGCAAGACGGGGTGGTAGGCCCCCCTGAGCTCCTGGCTGACTGCCAGCGTTCTCAACTTGCCATCCAGGGGAGTAAGCCATCTGAGAAGTGGACCTCCCAGCCACAGAGGAGCCATTCCAACTGAGGTCACATGAAGCAGAGATGAGCTCTCCCTCTTGAACCCTGCCTAAATTACAGAATCCCGAGCAAGTGCGTAACCGTTGCTGTTTCAAGCCATCAGCTTACGTGGTGATTTGTTAAGTAGCACAAGATGACCAGAACAGAAGTGATCAAACATACCATTTGCTGGAGCAGTGGGGACTTTCTTTTGTCCCTTAGGCATGTGGTCCCTGGAATTCTGCCTCTCTTGCAGGCTCAGCTGGAGTCGGTGGAAGATGCAGAAGAAATAAAAGTCTCGGTCACCATCTGCAAGGACTTTAGAGGCTAGCTCAGAAGTCACTGCTCGGTGGTGAAGGCTAGGTTCCCGTCCTGGCTTTGCTACCCTATCAGGCTACTTGAACGGCCATAATAAGATATCACAGACTGGGGAGCTTAAACAACAGAAGCTTATTTTCTCTGAGTTCTGGAGGCCAGAAGTTCAGGATCGAGGCCAGCAAATTTGGTTTCTGGTGAGAAATCTTCCCAGCTTGCAGACAGAGGCCTTCTCGCTGAGTCCTCCCATGGCCTACTCTCTGTGCGTGCAAAGTGAGAAAGTGAGAGATGTCTGGTGTCTCTGTCTTAAGATGACACAGGTCCTCTCGGATGGGGGCCCCGTCCTTATGACCTTCTGTAATGTGAATTACCTCCATAAAGGTCCCATCTCCCAGTATAGTCACACTGAAGCTAGGGCTTCAACAAACCGAGTCCACACCAGCCACTAACTTTCCATGTAACCTTAGCCAATTCAGGTCCCTTCTCTGAACGATTTTATTGCTCTACCCTTTCTCCTAAGCATGATATGAGCAGTAAAGGAGATTACAGACATGGAAGAGAGGATGGAGAAATCATCAAAAATGCTCAAATATAACAGAGGCTATCCTGGCCTTCTTTCCATCTTTGTGGATTCTGGGAATCAATACATGATGCTAAATAAACAGATGACTGAATGAACAAATAGCAAAAAAAAAAAAAGAAAAAGAAAAAAAAAGTCAGAACTAATGAATGGGGGAGAACAATTATCCTGGCACAGGAAAGAACAAAGGAAATTTTGCCCCGACCTGAGGATTCTGGTGGGGCAGATGTTGGAATCACTTACAGAGATGAGGACAAGATGAGGATGGCCAATGTTCTGGGAGCAGGAGCGCTCCCCAGGTTCGCAGGAATGTGCAAAACTGTCGATCTGTTTTGATACATACCTGTGTGTATTATTACGGAAGCAACACAGCAGCCGTCTGGGGTAGGTACTGCCAGGCGAGGTCTCGAGACAGGGATCAAAAGCTGACTGAGACATTTCAAGTCCATCAGAAGGGAAGTCAGAAGTAGGAAAGGAAAATGTGGAGACCACCTTGAGGCTCCATTCGGTATCTGGGTGAAAAAGTTGCAGCAAAGGGAACGACGGAGCCAGAAAGCAACTGAAGGGTTTCTTGTGTAATGCCTTGAGGAGGAAGAGAAGATGGGGGGAAGAGGAGGAAGTAGTTGGGGGTGCTGGCACCAGCAGATGTGGCAGCAGCAGTAGCCGCAGGGCCAGCCTCCTGGGCGGCCCGCTTAAAGGGGGGCTCCGGGCTCGGTTCAGGCTTCACTGTCACCACCTCGAAATTCTTCATTTGCGATCAAGGAGCCCCACGTCTTCATTTTGCACTGGACCCCACAAATGATTATGTAGGATCCTGGCACTGTGGTACAAAAGCTCTCGGGCACTGAGCTTTCACTCTAAAGCGCCGTGGGGATCACTGTGCACACGTGACCTCGCTTCCTTGAGGCTAGGAGGGAGTGTGTGCGCCGTGAGCACAGGCAGTGAGGACCCAGCAGGACACGGGGAGAACGCCAGTAGATCCCAGGGACTAACAGGCTGTGGGATACAGAATAGTCAGCAGAGCCTGGGAACACAACTCCCCAGGGGTCCTCCTGTCTCCAGGGAGCTGCTCAGTGGTCGCCAAGAGAAAGGTGCGTCCCTGCCTGCCTACAGGTTAGAGCAGCATCCTCAGTAGCCAGAAGCTGGCATCTCAATGGTCACACGTCGCAAACGACAGAGTTCTGTATTCCTAGATTTCGCATGGGCTCCTGCTTAAGCCTCTTCCCTCACGTACAGAAAATCCAAAGGCAGCATTCAGTCATCCATTTGTTCACTCATCCAGCATTTCACGAACTCTCGGAGAACGGCAGGTACCAGGCTGGTCTTATGAAAGAAGCAAAAATAAGTAAGCTCAGCCCTTCCTTCAGGAAGCTCCCAGTTAATGATCTCACGCCTGTGACATGTGTCCAAAGTAGAATACAAGCCACAAAGTGTTAAGTGCTAGGATCTCTGCGTTAGCCTACAGACAAGGAGGCCCTCTGAACTGTCTCTGAGTGGCAAGGGAAATGGTGAAAAATTGGGACCTGACTTCTTCTTTTTTAAGATTTTTTTTTTTTTTTTGGTCTCAGAGACACAGCCCAAGCTGGGGGAGCAGCAGGCAGAGGGAGAAGCAGACTCCCCGCTGAGCAAGGAGCCTGACATGGGGCTCGATCCCAGGACCCTGACATCATGACCTGAGCTGAAGGCGGACGCTTCACAAACTGAGCCACCCAGGCGTGGGTCCTGCCTTCGAATCCGAGTCTCTTCATTTACCCTGCAGAGATCTCTGCTTCTGCTTTTGAGATGGGGGGCATCTTGAAAACAGTCTCCCCTATAGCCAGCATGAGGCCTCCTCTCCCCTGCCTCCCTCCAGTGCTGAATCCAGACGACAAGGACTCTTCCCCCAGCCTCTTGAAGCACTGGCTTGGAAGCCCAGCTGAGCAAACACACACACACACACACTCTCCGGTTGAGTGGCTGTGGGGAGAGGACATGGCGTGAAATGGGAACCAAGTGTAAACTCCCACATGCTTGGAAGCAATACCGCAGCCTAAAACCCCGGAGCAACCCAATCCCTGTGCTAGCTCTCCCCCTCCCCGGTCTAGAAGGGACTGAACCAGGAACAAGGTAAGCCCCTTGTTGCCCAAGGAAGGAAAAAAAAAAAAAAAAAAGACCAGTCAAAACAAAACAAAACATCTCGCCCTAACAGCCGCATTCCTAGAAGTGGGGGTAAGAGGCTTCATGAAAGGGGAAAGGGCTGGCCACGCCGTCGTCGTCTACCTCCCTACTCCCCGAGCTTTCGTAAACACTTGCCATTTCATAAAAGTTACAGTTTTACACATGATTTCTAAGCTGCCAAAAATGTACAATGCGCCGGCCCCGCCTGTTTCAACATGTTTTATAAACTTAACAAGCTGTAGCCGCCACCCCAGATGTTTGCCCAACTTTCTTTTTTCATAATTTAAAATCTGTTCGACCTGATGTGTTTTGCCGCGCGCACATTTCAACTGTAAAAAAGGAAACTGAAATATTATTCATGTGGCGCTATGCTGCTACACCTAATTTCTTCTCAAGTTCACACTAAACTGAAATGTCTCTAGGAACCTTAAAAAAGGCAGCAGCCGAGAAAGTGAGGAAATATGTCAAGGACTTGTAAATAAACAGCTGGCTCCCAACATATGGATTTTCTTCTATATTTTTCAGGTGCCACAATCTCCCATCCGTATCTGCCAGCCCTGCAGCACACGGCATAATTCAACTATAATTGATAATGGGAGGGCAGATGGAGAGGACTGTCAGCTCCTCCCTCGGATCTCTGGGGACGCTGCAGGAATCAAAGCAGATGGCCCAATTGCATCTTCTTTATGTGCTGCTCCAGCTCTCTGTCTGCAGGATAATGGATCATTACGGCCTGCTGTGTACAAACACCAATATGCTTTTAAATCTGGTTCTCAAGCTTATGAAAAAGCACTATATTTCATATTAATTTGTGAAGCTGCACTTAACAAGGTCCACTGTTGTTAATTTACGATTTGGAAGCTGGGCCGGGNCTCCCCTTAGCCCTGCCTCCCAGCCAGCCCACAGTGGTCAGCGGAAGGGAACACAATATCCAGATCTGCTGCTCTGATCTTTAATTGATGAATTGGATTCCAGCAGTCGAAGGTTTGCCGAACATGCCATTGTGGAAGAGGCTGGGTTTTCATTTCCCATCCACCGCATGGATAATGTGAAGGAGAACAGTCTCCGAACTGTTCTTTCCACACTATCTCTTGCCTCTCTCTTCTTGCCTGTCCAATGAGAAAAAAAAAAAAAAAAAACCAACAAACAAACAAGGACTGGGGAACTCAGCACCCCTGCTTTATCACAGTGTTCTGTGGGGAAGGGTCTATGGCACAATTACACAATCAGAACAGTATTCCATGGTACACATGCAACCATTCTGAAGACATCCTTCCTCTTTGTCACTTCTTAATTGGCAAATAGTTTTGACCGCCTGCTGTGTGCCAGAAAATATCCTGGGTCCAGAGGAGCCTGAGGAAAATACAAACCAGCCCTAGCTCTAGCAGCTCATGGTTTTAGATCTCTTCACTGAGAACAGGAGGAGAATATGATCAAGGTGTTGAGTTAGTCCCAGACTCAGACAGGAACAGGGAAGTGGAACAAAGAAATACTGCTCAGGGACCTAAAAGTTGTGGCCCAAGAAATAAGTAAGATTTGACCAGGTGTGGGGCGCCTGGGTGGCTCAGCCCGTTAAGTGTCCGACTCTTGGTTTCTGCACCAGTCATGATCCCAGGGTCGTGAGATTGAGCCCCAGGTCAGGCTCTGTGCTCAGTGCGGAGTCTGCTTGAGATTCTCTCCTTTTACCTCTCCCTTCCCCTTTGCCCCAAATCCCACTAGCACATGCACGCACATACTCTCTCTTTCTAAAAAATAAACTTAGGGAGAGAGAAAAAAAGAAAGACCCGACCAAGTGACAGAATATGCAGATGTGGGGGACTTGTAGGTTTTTATACAGTGGGGTGGAGAACCTTTGAGGAATTTTGAACTGGAAAGTAGAAGAATTACATTTCTGCGTTCTGGCTCAGGGCCTACCTTGTTCTCTGTCCCATTCCAAAGGAGTCTTAAGGCCAGCTGCACACGTGTTCTTTTCCTGAGATGCTAGTAACTAATGGCTGAAGGCGGGGGTTAGAACTCAAATGCCCACAAGGATCCAGCAGGTAGCAAAACTGTGGGCAGCTGTCTAGCTGTGTGGCACAGGGGATGAGTGGAGGGTTAGGGCATGGAGACGCATCCTGTGGAGACCAAAAGAAATGCTTCTACTGGCTAGGGATAGCGGGGGCCTTGGGTTTGTATCCTCGCCTCCGGATATTAAAACCAATACGTCACATTCGTTGCTCCTTTATTTGTCATGCATCACGCCAGAGTCCCTCAAATGCCACACAACAGTGTGGAATTTCTATGGAAGAACCGTGGCCTTGGCTCACATGGCTCTCCGTAGATCGGCAACGGTGGACAACAGACAAGAGGCCACTCTGTGATCCTCGTCTCTGCCGATGCCAACCTTCCCTGAGACGTCAGACACCAGCCGATACTTGCACCCTGTTTGAATCTCACAGTTTAAAACAATACTTTCAATAATATCAACAGCTGACAGGAATTTAAAGTTGGGAGATGTCACCTATACAACCGGTTTCCTAGCCTCTTCTAAAAACTTTATGGAGATCTGACGAGCCTGGGCCATGTCATCACTGAGAGGTGAGTACCCCCAAGGCCCAGTCCACTCCCTGTGGCCCCGGCCTCCACGGACACAGTCCAAATCCATCAGGGAGGGAAGCTTGCCCACGCGCAATGAACAATCCTCACGCTCACCTTCTTTCCAGGTGGTGCACAAGGCACCTTGAAGCTCAGAAGGCAAAGCCTTTCTTGTCAGCCTTCAGAGGGTAAATAATACACCATTACTCTCACAGACAAATAAATGAAAAATGAAAGAAAACAAAGCCACATATGGCAGCCTCTAAATGTGTTTTTTCTTACATGAATTAATTACGTAGTGATCCTAAGTGAGACACACTGTTCATGTTCATTACCTCATTTACTAACTTTTTCTTACTTTCTTTTTGGTGAAAATATAAAATAGTTCATGGTTTATCATGAAACAAACTTGACCCGGGATTGTATTCCACTATCTGGAGCCGAGGGACCGTGTCACAGCTCCCAGACTCACAGCACTAAAAAAAGACATGAGGGGAGCCGGTCTCCCCGGATGAAGAGGACAACAGCACAGATGGTACGTTTTAATAGTTGAGAATCCCAAACCCTCCTCTTGAATCCTTTTTTCAAAGCTTTAACATTCTTTCTCTTCCTCTCTTTCTTTCTTCCACTCTCCCTCAGTCTCCTTCTTTTTAAGCAGGTGATGAGAGGGGACAACGTTGTCTCAGTCCTAATCTCAGTGGAAAGCTTCGTGTGTCTCACCACAAAGTATGTTATTAGCTGTACGTTTCGGGAAATATTCTTTATCAAGTTGAGGAAATTCCCTTCTATTATGGCTTTTAGCTTCATGTCTTTGTTTTCATTTTTTTAAAGATTTTATATTTTAAGGGAGTTTTATGTCCACAGCAACACTGAGAGGAGGGTACAGAGCTATCTCTTACACCTCCCGCCCCACGCACTCACAGCCTCCCCCACTATCAACACCCCCCAACAGAGTGGGACATTTGTTACCATTGATGTACCCACACTGATGACTTTGGCATCATAATCAGCCAAAGTCCACAGTTGACATTAGGGTTCATTGTTGGTGTTGGACATTCTACGTGTTTGGACAAATGTATCAGGACGTGTATCTACCATGACAGCATCACAGAATAGTTTCATTGCCCTATAAATCCTCTGTGCTCTGCTTATTCATCGAGTCCTCCCTCTCCCACCCCAGCAACCACAGATCCTTTTACTATTTCCATAGCTTTGCCTTTTTCCAGAATAGCATACAGTTGGAATCATATAGTATTTAGACTTTTTAGATTGGCTTCTTTCACTTAGTAATATGTATTTAAGGATCATCTATGTCTTTTCATGGCTCGATCACTCCTTTCTTTTTAGCACTTAATAATATTGCGATGTTCGGACGTACCACTGTTTATCCACTCACCTAGTGCTTCCGAGTTTTGGCAATTATGACTCCAACAGCCATCAACATCTGTGTGCAGGTTTTTGTGTGGACATACGTTTTTAATTCCTCTGGATAAATACCAAGGAGCAAAACTGCTGGATCACATGGTAAGAGTATGCTTAGTATGGTTAGGTTTGTAAGAAACCACCCAACTGTCTCCCAAGTCGTTGTACCATTTTACACTCCAGCCAGCTATGAATGAGAGTTCCTGTTGCTCCACGTCCTTGCCAGCATTTGGTGTTGTCAGTCTTCTGGATTTGGGGCATTTTAATAGCTACGTCGTGATTAAAATTTCTCTTTTCTTATAAATGGCCTTTTGTAATAAGCAAAAGTGCAATTTCTTGTGTACATGTTGGGCAACCCATTCCTTGCTCCTTGACATATGGTGATGTTGATCGACAGCAACTCTTTTTACCTCATTTCCCACATTTCTGCAAAAAAGTAGAGCTAGAGTTGATTTCTCAGCCCATTTTATGCCAAAGGTACTTTATTAACCTCTTTAGGTCTCAAAATTTATCCACTCACTTATTAATTCACTCAACTCACAGGTAGCGAATGGCCACTATGAGCCAGATGCCTTCCTACTCAACAACTTTTTAAATGATGAACTGAATTTATCTGGATTTAATGCATGCTCATTGCTAGGCAGACATTTCACTCTCTTCTCTTTTGTGTCCATTCTAGCTTTGCAAGATAAGAGACCACATGTACATCAACCTCACGCAAATGAGGAAGAGAAACAGGTCTAAATGAGGCTTGGGAAGACCCTTGGAAGCATATTCTGAAAGCAGATTTGGCAACCTCCCTTTGGTGTCTACTCACAGAATTATGTGACGAGACTCAATCGGTAGTCAAACCACCACATCACAAAAATTAGCTTGCTTGCCTGTCTTGCACACTGATCCTATATGTTCTTTAAGGGTCACGTGGCAATATATAATGAGCATGGCCTTTGGGGTCAGGAGAACCTGAGTTTAAATCTTGGGTCTGTACTTACTTGCTATGTGACCTTGGGTTGCTTATTCAGTCTCTCTGGATCTCGAAGAGAGTTGCAGAGTTGTTTAGGAAAAAACAAATAAGGCTAAAAACACACATATCACATACCTGACACATAGCAAGTGACATTTGTGATCATTCCCAAGTCTCCAGGAACCAAACCTCATTTGTCTGTGGCCCCCGATTATGCACAGTGCTCAGAGAATATGTTTGAACTAAAAAGATTTTTGCCTTGCCTAACCCTGGGAATTAAAGATGTCAGTGCCTACTTTTATATTCTCTAAGTGTCTCTAATGCCTCTCCCCAAACATCAGAATCATGGCCAACGTTTGCTCCTGAAATGCAAGGATTTTCAAACTAGAAAATCCAAACAAAGCCACAAGAGATCTGGGCTTTGTGGTGGAGGGGAGGGCTCAATTTAGGATAAAAGACAAACCTAAATTACAGCATTGTTTGGCAAATAATGGGATGACTTCAAGGTTCTTTAGCTGGAGATTTTCGGGGGGGGGGGCGGTGAGGGTTGAGACAGAAGACAGGTTTTTACCCTGAGCTGGTCATGAAGTCTTTGCAACTATCCCCCTGGAGGTATCCTCTGTACCATGTGGGCTTGAAGGCTCACATTGATACTGTACAGACAACTCAAAATGTTTTGTGAAAATCAGTGCAGGTTTATTAGGGGCTTGGAAGGACCTTGTCAAGGTTCTAGTAGCTTCTGGCCCAAAAGAATATATGCATGGGCGAGAAGATCTCACTTCCTTCTAAAACTGTCCCTCACTCTCCCTATCCATCAAATAGGAAGTCACTGTCCCATCCCATCCCTAGAATGTTTTGAAGAGAAACTGAAACCCATAAGTGAGAAAGAGTTCTACAACATATGCATGAAATAGCTCCATTATTATAGGTGAGGCGATAGGGCAGTGTTTCAAAGAACATGGGCCCTAGGGTGGAGAGAATTAGGTCTGAAGCCATTTGTGAGCCTCAAGTTCGTCTCTGGAAAATGTAGACCTTCTAGGGAAATTGCTAGGACAAAGCGAGATGTGTTGGCAAAGTGCTTAGCATCATGTCTGGCAAGTAGTACTGACATGGTGAATAAGAATAATAGAATAGAAATAGCATTAACATATATCAAACATTTTTCATGCTCCAGATATGGCATCAGATATTTGTATGCCGTATCCCATTTCTTCCTCATATCTACCCTGAGATTTGCATTGTTATTACCTCCACTTCATAGAGTAGGACACTGAAGCCAGGAAAAATGAAATAACTTGCCCAGATTCAAACCAAGTGGGCTGAGCACAGCATGGAGCTCAGAAGAAAGATGCTACCATGAGAGACACCATTTCCCACCATCACTGTTAGAGCCCAACCCCATGTCTACACATATTCCCAAATCCTCCCAAGCCTGCTCCGATGGTCCTGATGACTGGAGCCTCACTACTGAAGACTGCCCATCCAGCAGCAAAGCTCGAGAGCCCCAACATTCTTGAAGTGACGCCGGGGGTATTGTGCCCTTCAAGACGGTCAGGAACAAGGAAAGACCCAGGACTAGTCACAGATCAGAGGAGACTAAGGAAAAGTAACAATTATATGCAATGATTGGATCCTGGAAGAGGAAAAGGAGCACTTGGGAAAGGCTGATGAGATTCACATAAGGCCTGCCACTGAGTTAATAGTACTGGCCTAGAGTTAATTTCCTGGTTTTGATATTTTGCGGTGATTGTGTAAGATGTTAACATTAAGGGAAGCTGGGTGAGGGGTAGATGGAAACTCTCTACTTTTACAACTTTTCTATAAATCTAAAAATAGCTCAAAGTAAAAAGTTAAAAAGAAAATACCCAGGAAACAAAGCAAATTTGAGCAAATACTGAAAAAAAGAAGAAAGATTTTTCTCTAGAAGGAGAGGGGACGCACATTAGGGATCTCCTGGGATTTGCTCTCCACAGAACTCACATCAGAAGGCAACAGACAGCATCAGCAAGCCAGCCTGTGGGCGCCCTCCTGGCCTGGAGATGCAAATGTTCCAACATCGGAAATTTCTCTGCCTGTGGCCAGGCCCTCTACCTGCACTCGGCCCAGGCTCAGCTTCCCAGCCCATGACTTCACCACCTCCAGCCTCAGGAAACCCGAGAAGCATGAAGAACACAGAGCTGGTTACAGAGCCCTCCTCACCACAGGAAAGTTCAGACTGCGTTCAGGAGCTAACATAACCCCAAAAGAACCGACGGCTGTAGCCACCCGGAGAGCAGGGCCATATCTTCGTCATCCTGGGGTTCAACAAAATACCACACAGCTCACAGCACACCATAAAACTCCACGAGTGAATATATGGGGGAATGGTTACTACCTACCATTAACTAGTCCTCTGGACCTAACAAAGGCAATGTTTAAGATGAAGTTTGAAAATAGCTTCAGAATAGGGGCACCTGGGTGGCTGTCAGTTAAGCGTCTGCCTTTGGCTCAGGTCATGATCCCAGAGTCCTGGGATCAAGTCCTGCTCAGTGGGGAGCCTACTGTTCCCTCTCCCTCTGCTTATCGTTTTGCCTGCTTGTGCTCTCTCTCTCTGCGTCAAATAAATACAATCTTTAAGAAGAAAAGAAAAAGAAAATAGCTTCAGAATAAAGTTACATAAATGACATGCATCAGAAGCACTTTATAGTGAGTATAAAATAAGATCTGAAATTTGCTATGAAATTGGCATGCATGTGGAATTTTAGGAATTAAACGCTTTTGCAACATGTCATACCTATACATTATGATGCATTGAAAAAGACAGAACTAACAAGAGTTTCTGAGTCATCCCCTTCAAATAAAACTAGAAAGCAACTATTTGGTTATTCTTCAACTTTCCCCTCTATGTGCCCTCCTTTTGAAACTCAGATCAGATGCTATCACTTCCTTGCTTAAATCTCCCATTTTCCATATTATATATTTATTTGCTATTGTCTAGCTCTACCCTACTGCAAATTCCCTGAGAGTGGGGTCATGTGGCTTTCTTTGTTCAGTGTCAGACCCCAAGAATCCAGGACAGGTTTTAGCACCAAGTAGGTGCTTAATAAACATTGATAGGAACATTTTTCATTTACAGGCAGCTACTACAGTTTTTTTTTAAAGATTTTTAAAATTTATTTCAGGGAGAGCAAGCAAGAGAGAGAGAGAGAGAGAGAGAGAAAGCACAAGCAGGGGGAAGAGGCAGAGGGAGAGGGTAAAGCAGACTCCTTGATGAGCAAGGAACTTGATGTGGGACTCGATCCCAGGATCCTGGGATCATGACCTGAACCAAAAAAAGACGCTTAACCGAAGGAGCCACCCAGGCGCCCAGCTACTAACAGTTAATAAGGTCCTATCACAAATTTGACCTGTGCCCCCAGCAGCCCAGGGAGGTGGCTGGACACTGAGACACTGAGAAATTAGGTCAAAGTCACACAGCCAACACGGAGGAGCCTTCACTCCAACTCAGAGTGTCGGACCCCCCACTGCTGCTGGCTCCCCTCAAACAGCACCACATAAGGCCACCACAACCAAGTGCCACTCATCTTCCAGCACCCCCTGCCCGACACCTAGTTAGGGGGCTGCTAATCACGGCTAGACTCCAGGTCCCCTCCTTCCTCTTTACTGTGAGCCAAAACGTGTCTTCGAGGTACAATGAGCTGAGCTGGATTTTCCTTTTCCCCACCACATAGAAAAGCGTCTTGCCTCCTTTTCACATGCTTTCCAGCATCAGCGTCATTTCAGCGAGTGCATTGTGACAATCCCGGGACACTGCATGTCATATTGTCTCGTCTCCCCGGAGAAGAATGCCCTCTATTCTTAACTTGGCCTCATTCTCATCGTTCCCGGGCTCAATGGCATTTATTAAGGCAATTTATCACAGATGAATAGGTATCTAAGCAATGAGTCTAATAGGCAAGGACTCACTTTTTTTAAGTCAACAGATTCAGTGGTCATATCTTTAATGGGTACTGACCCAGCCCTTTCTGAATAGTAGGTCAGGGCACTCCTTGAAGACTTCATAGATTAGAAGAAATTCAGAAGCACCCCTGACTAAAAGAAAAATTCCAGGATTAGAGGGATAGGTCCATCATACCCCCGCCACCTCTGACCCATAGCCTCTGATGACAGGGCAATGCAGAGCTTAGGGGAACGAGAACGTATCAATGGGTCTTCTTGACCAGCTGTCACTGGGGGAAGCACTAGACATTAGTAGTCCAATTAGCCACCAGTCTTAGTTTTTAAATTAGCACCAACCTGGAAACTTCTATCATTGCAGAGCTGCACACTCATTCCCCATGCATTGTTTCAATGTCTTTGCTTAAAGTTCCCATCCAGACACCACTGTCTTCCATTCATAGGTGAGGAAACAGAGATATGGAGAGATAAAATGGCTTGCCCAAGTATGAAGGAGAGGGACCAAGAAGAAAGCCTTGGGTGTGTATGTCCTTCTGTGAGTTTCTTAGTCCATCTGGGCTCCTATAACAAAACACCACAGATGGAGTAGCTTATAAATAACAGAAATGTATTTCTTCCAGTTCTGGAGGCTGAATGTCTGAGATGTAAGTGCCTGCATGGACCATGCATGATGGCATGCTGGTGAGGGTCCTCTTTCTGTTCATAAACAGTACTTTCTCACTGGGGGGCCAGGGAGCTCCATGGGATCTCTTTTATAAGGGCACTAACCCCACTCGTGAAGGCTCCACTCCCATGACCTAATCACCTCACAAAGGCCCCGCCTACTAACACCATCACCTTCGGGGGTTAGGATTTCAACATACAAATTTTGGGGGGACACAAACATTCATATTACAGCAAAGAGCATGAGCTCTGGAATCAGACCTCTAGCACTGGTATCCTAGGTGCTAGCCTCCTGAGCTGAGTGGCCGGTTCCAGAATCTAACACCTCCATACCTCAGTTTCATCATCAGTGAAATGGGGAGAGTCACAGTACCTAGCTCAAATAAAACAGCACATACAAGGGGCTCAGTACAGAACCGGATCACTGAAGCAGTCAGTTACTGTTGGCTTTCACTCCGGTTGTTGTCAGTGCTACTCCGTCTGGGTAACTGGCCCTGAGTAAACGGGATTGTAGACTTAAGGGTATCTATGAGTCTGTATGAGATGGTCACTTGCTGTCAGCCAATCAAGCGTATGTTTATTCTTAACCTATTTAGGATAAAATGAGGCTAGGGTTTTGCTCTGTGGTGGTTTCTCCCTAACTTCTGTGGGACAACTTTATAGGTGAGCTCCTCTTCTGACAAGGCTTATGTGATCGTTGACAAACTAAACTGATCTCTAAATCGGAAAACACAACTTCTTTTCATGGAACTTCTTTTACAGAAAAGCAAAATAATTCCATTATGACAGTGAGGCGCGGGAATATCTAACTCCAACTATGTGTGGCCTCTCCTTCGATAATTCAAATACAAGTCCATACAATTACATTTGGCACATTGCTCTCTTATATCCTACAGGTTAGGCACAGTCTATACATCCTGCGGTAACACGTCCATATCATACACATTCAGATTTATAGCATAACGCCTAGATTTCTGTGCTTCCTCCCTGGGCAATTATAACAGTTGCAAGGATAAATGACCATTCAAATTTGTCTTTTGCACCCACCTAACCTCAACGTAAGACACAACGCTGCTATATTCCACTGCTTGTGAAGTGCCTCTCTGTTCTAGAGCTCAAAAGCCATTGCCTCTGAAGGCCAAAATGATGTAGGGTGATTGAGAGCCAGTCATCTTATTTCACAGATGGGGAAACAGGCCCAGAGAAAAGTCCCTCTCTCTTCCATCCGTGATGTTGTGGTGAGTTCATAAAAAACCAAGGGAACGCCTAGGTGAACCGACATGGGAGAAAAGCCACGGCTCCAACACTAACAAATGGGATACTCTGGCTGTTCATCTTCTAATGTAAATTCTAGAAGGGAACCAGGGAAGGAAGGGGCTGAGAGAGAACAAATGGGATGGAATCGGAATCAGATTCAAGATAAACTGTTAATGGTTAATAGGGTCAGCCACCCACATGGCAGCCAGACCTGGCATTTTCCACCCTCACTCCTTGCCCGGCCTTCGCTAGGGAACCCATGTGCCTTAGTTCAAGGAACCGGTACCGGTGCTGCTGAGAGGCAGAAGTAATGGGAGTCACTTCCCACGCTACAAACTGCATGCCTTCCGATGGAATACTCCAGAGCCAGGACGAGACTCAGCTTCGAGAGAGATGATAACAGCAACAATAAACAATCGTATCCATCTGCACCCCCCACCATCAACATGCCAACGGGTACTGAGGATTTATGTCAGTCCCACGTAAGGATTTTGAAAATTACGTCTCATTAAACATGCATGGCTGTCTCTGAGATAAACATGGGAGTTAGCCTGATGGCAGAGATGAGGAACCTGAGAACCCAACGGGCCGACATCCTGACCGAAATCACCGACCTAACGGGAGCAAGAGCTGGGCGCAGAGCATTAGCCCCAAAGCACCATCATACCCTATGCCAACACTTCTTCAGAATGTTTAACACTATTTTTAAATTCAACTGGATTTTTATCTCTTTCGCATGTGTCTCTGAAGCTACAGATCTCTTTCAGGGATGCGCATTCCCGTGTCAGAGACAGGACAAAAATAAAGAAGGCTCAGATCAGTATGCAGAAGAACAGGTCCAAAGGAGTACGGTGAAAGAGGAGAGAGCACATGGACTTGGCCCTGAGTCCCACGCGATGCCCTCCCCAAAACACGCCCACCTAGAGAGGCAGGAAGGAAAGCGTCGGGGTGTAAAGATATTACAGCCTGGGATTCTTCGGGGTAATGTCCGTCTGATACGGAGTGACTTCACCCCTAGGCGGGACAAAAGACAGAGAAGGGGGAAGGAGAGGAAAAGATCGGTAGGAAGGTGTGCCTGGTCCCAGATTCTCTGCCCAGGCCCAGCACCCGACAAGCACCTCCACGGCCACAGAGCTCCCTGCCTGGACAGCCTCAAGACAGCGCGTCCGCACATTCTCTGACTCCACCGCCTGCCCCAAAGTTAATATGAAACCAGCGCGCTTGGACATATCGTACTTCTCCATGGAAATGAGGGATTCTGCTGAATACAGTCATGGCTGCAAAAGCTCTCTCTTTTTTAAAAGCTCCATTGACTATCAGGATATTCAAGCCCTGGGGTTGCAATGGAATCCTTGTGGGGAAAACTCAATTAAACCGGCGACAGAATGCACACAGAGCAAGAAGGAGGGAAAAGAACAGAGGGGGAGGGAAGAGGTGGGGGGAAAAACATTTCTTTTGAATAATAAAGCTCCAGATTTAAAATTAGACTGTACAATAACAGCCCTAATTCCTGGAAACCCAGATGGGGAACCAAATACATAATATACTGAGAGGAATTTATTTTCACAGACTTCGAGGATGTAATAGGGCTTTTGGCACTTCACAGAGCCTTGGCCAGTATTTCTGACGAGGGGAAGAGGCTGTTAAGCACCTTTTCATGGAAAACATACCTCCATCTCGGGTCAGAGGTTAAGTTATTCCCTGGCCAAAAGAAGCAATCCATCACGCTTCATAATGGGGCAGAGCTCACAATGAATAGCATTTGGCAGAGATGGATAAGTTCATATGACTCCATTCAGCAGTGCTGTAAACGGATGTCATCTCCGAGACTGGTAGAGGTGGTCGGACACCACTTGAGGGCCCAGGCAGAATTCCGGCTGCCGTGGGGGAGGGGTGTGGCTGCTGAGTTCACACCTGAATCATAGCCACAGCACGAATAACTGACGAGCGTTTATTGACACATCTACTCCGTGTCAGACCCCCACGTATGAAGCCTGGCTCTACTGCTTATAAAGTCTGGGATCGTGGGAGGGTTACAACCCCTAGCTCAGTGTCTTTATCTATCAAAATGGGGGTAACAACACCTGCCGTCGAGGGCCGTGAGGCACGTGAAGCTCTCAAGGTAGTGGAAGGCATACAGTACATGCTGCCTAAGGGTTAGTGGTTATTATCTTCACCATCTCACCACTGCCCAGACTACGACGAGGCCGAGTAGACTTCTCAGGGGCAATGTCTCAGGGCACTCAGTTTCAGGACCATGCATAAGTGCTTCTGGAAATATTGTACCTTGGCTGTGCCTCTTGCCCCCCCAACCCCTAGATCTCAGATTCGTAGATGCACAAACGAAGATCACAGAAGTGAAGGAACTTGCTGGACTCCACCCGGTACGGTCCCTGCACACGTGGATTCCCGATCCATCTATCCCACGATGTAATGTTCCCCCCACATCGCACTACCTGAGAAGCACTGCACAGGGGACCTGCCCACGTCCACGTTCCGGTCAGTGTCACGAGCAGAAAGAAAAATCCAGAAACCAAAACCAAACGTTGAGATCGGACAGCAGTGCTGGCCTGAACAGACGGGTTAGTTTGCTGGGACGGAGTGGACAGAGAACACCCCCACAGGAGGAGGCCTCTGCCGAGTCTCCTTCAAGGCCTGGTGTCCATGCTAAATAATGCAATACCGCTTACCCTTGAAAAGCGGCTGGAGTAATGCGAACCGCATCTCGCTGGTCAAAGGGAAAAAAAAGAAGCGATACATGATTCTCTAGCAAAACCTTCCTTATCAGCTCTGTTGGGGGAAGGAAAAAAAGAAAACAAGGCAAATAAATGACAAAAGCAGAGGCAGCATCAATCACACTGTTGTTGGTCTGCCAGGCCGGGCTGCAGGCGTGCAAGTCACAGGCCGCCCTCTGGCTCCAGCGAGGCTGCAGGCAGGCTGCACAGCAGAACCGCAGACCCTCCTTGCGGCTCTTCCCTGTGACTTTGGTGAAGTGGCGAATGTCCTCTGTGTTTCCTCCTGTCTGGTGCTTCACACACAGAGCTTCAGAATCCAGCTCCAATCCCCACAGGCACTGAAAGACTGAGCAAAACGAATGTTCCGAAGGGGACTCTCTCATGTGAACCCTCCATCATCTGGAAAATGTTCTAGATCCTTCGTTTCTGATGTCTTGCCCCTCTGATTTTTGGGGGCGGATCAGCAAAATAAACAGATTCTGAATAGATGCAGTGAGAAATTTTATGCTTTCCACATAATTTTCTGAATTATGTTGCTTACCCACGTAGGACATTCCCACGTTAAAGCTTCGTCACGCATGTCATGTCTCTGTTCTGACAATTTGCACTGAGCAAATGAAGACTAGAGGTTAGAATGATTGTAGTGGGTTCATCTGTACAGTGATCCATCCAGCCATCCATCCATCCAGCCCATGCTATTGTGGCTCTTTAAGGCATCACACTCTGTGCGAGGGTCCAGAAATTCAGAGATAGATGAAACAGAAGCAGTGTAGTGAGGTCAGCGAGCATATAAATTGTGGTGGAACTCAGTCCAGATCTTGTTTTAGCTACACATAAGCTCTCTGACCTTGGGTAGTTTATTTTAACATCCCTGAAACTCAAGTCACATTTCTATAAAATGGGGGAAATATCATATACCACTTGGACAGCAAGTGGGATTAGATGATCTAATAATGTAAAGCATTTAGCACACGATCTGGGACACCAGCAACATAAAGAGCCACTTTTATTAAGAGCTTCAAGAACATTCTGAGTTGATGGCTGGGCCAAGCATGGAGAATGGTTATTTTGGTTTGATCATCGTTTTGGTTTGCAGAGGGCAGATCTCCCATGTACTGATGCATCTTGTGGTAGCCATGAGATGGAGGGCAGATCACCTGCACGGATCTCCGTGGAGTGCAACGTTGGGGAACGGTGCAGACGGACCTCCAGTTCCAGGCTTGGCAATGAATCTAAGGAATATTCTCACCAACTCGTTTATTATTTTTTTAAAAGCTCTGTTTCCTTCCTGAATCAAAGGAAATTCTAGATCCCTTGGCAATGCAACCCAAATAACTTCAGCAACTCCCACAGTTGACTCAGACACCACCCCCCAATAGGCCGTCATCTCTCTGTCCCTCCTAGTGCCAAGCCCCAGGGTTTGCCCAACCTGACCGGGGATCCCCAGGCCCAGCCCGTGAAAAGCTGCTCAGCCCCAGCGAGCCAGACCTTGAGATGGATCAGGGCACCAGCCTGGGACAATCTGAAAAAGTCATCGTCAAGGAAATTCCAGACACGAGGCACCCTGTCACCGTAGTGAGGCGGACACTCACCAGAAGGGACTGCGTCAATCCCCTCCCGCAGTCTGAGCACTGTCGGCCTGCAGCTCGGCACAGAAGGTTTTGTCATTTGGACTGTAATAAACCCCGCTTCCTGAACTCCGTGCCCCTCTGGGTTCGACATCAACCACGCCGTCCATCCCTGCGTGTACCCCTGCCCTGTCAGAGACCCGCGCACCTGCACTGCCATTCTGAGGCCTCAGGTGCTGATCACGTGTGCTAACGAAAAGCGCTCCCCGGCCACCCTGCAGGACAGGGGCAATGTGCGCCAGCTAAGGCAGTGGGTCTCGACCTCGGCTGCACTGGAGAATCCCCTGGGAGCTTTCACAATCCTGATGACCAGGCTTCAGACCAGACCAATCAAACTATAGTCTCTGGGGTGGGACCCGGGCATCCGTATTTTTTTTTAAGTTGGCCAAATGATTCCAGTGTGCAGCCAAGTTTAAGAACTTGTGTCTACGCTAGGCTGGAACTCCAGAGGGCGCCCTTTCCTTTCTTTCTCAGGCCCTTCCTCCCTAGACCCTCACTCCCTCCGTCCTTTACTATTGACTGAAGCAGCGTATTCTGTGCTTAAAGCCCAGGGTTTACAGACAGACCATTCTCACTTTGAATTCTGGCTTGGCTCCCACTAGCTGTGTGATTCAAGGTCAGTTACTTCACCTCTCCGAAGTTCAGCTTTCTTATGAAGTGGGGAAAATGAAAGGACTTACCCCAGAGAATCCGGGTGAGGATTAAATATCACAGACACATTGCTTAACATAGCACCTAGAAATTAGTATGTGCTCAATAAATGTGCACTCTTTTTCTTCTAGTTATTACTGTTATTTTCCAAGAGCTATGCTAGATGTGGGGAATACAAAAGAAGTAACACAGGCATAATGTTTATTCTCACTCAACTGACTGTCTTCCCATTCAATCCCTAGCTAGGGAATGGCCTTACGTTGTCAGGCAGGGCAGGGTGGACAGATTTCTCTTAATAGGAGTAGCTATTATATATGGAATACACCCAGCGTGCCAGGCATAGTTCAATCATATCTCAAACATATAGGGACACACGCCAGAGAAGTACAGTACTGAACATGACTCCATCACTGGCTCTCCACTAACCAAGAGGAGATGACGCTATTGATATTTACATTTTGCAGATCAAGAATCTGAGGCTTGGAGCAAATAAATATTTCACCCAAGGCCACACAAGTAGATACAAACTCAAGCTTCAGAACACGGCACGTCTCTGCTTCCTGCATGGATATGGGGTATGCCTACGAGCGAATTCTGAGAACTGGCCAGAACAAGGAGGATAAAGCGGACCCTCCAAGTTGGAGGGCTTTAGAGGAAGGACATAACCAAACTGGGGTGAAGCCAGGGTATGAGGGACCAGGAGCAGAGGAAGAGAAGTACGGCAAATGCGGGTGAAGAGGGAGGGGCCTGGATGGGTTCAGGTGTGGGGGAATAGTGATGAGTGGGCAGTGAGTCAATTTAAAGGATCCAGGGCAGAATGGAATGTTCCCAGTTCATAAAATTGGGCCTAGTTCAATGACCTTGGTGTTATGTCAAGCTATATCACCACTATAGGTCACTGAAAATTAAATAGCAAAATACAAGTGGTGAGTACACACCTTCAAACACACTTTCAGTGGTTGTATCTGTCAAAAAGGACTTCACTTTGACACAGGCTGAACAGCAATCCATCTGGGGAGAGGTGGGGACAGAAATCCTTAGGAGGCATCACTGAAGCTCCAACCAAGACTGGCTCCCTTAGGAATGCTGGGTAACTAGCTGTCAGCACGCAGACTCTTAGGTTTAACTTAAGTTCTGGCTCTGCCACTTACGATGGTGTCTTCTCTCTCGGCCTCAACTTCCCCATCTGTAAAATGTTGCTAACAGTGCAGCCCTCTCTCGGTGGGTCACTGTGAGGATGCCATACTGCCGATCCTCTTAAAAACTTAGAATGGCCCTTCACACATACTCAGCGCTTGAATCGGGGGCTCTGGGTTGGCTATCCTGGTTGTTGGGTAGGCCATCTGGTACCCAGGAATCGCTCCCCCTCAGCCCAGGCCCCGCTGGTCTTAGATTCCCTGCTATAGCCAAGTTCACTCGGCTCCTCTGCCAGTGCTAGTTGCGTGTGATTTGTTTTGCAGGGTATTTGTTTTCCAATATTTTTACTAAGTAGGACAGCTATATCAATGAGGTCTGCTGCTTTATTGGTTGCTAATTGCTGGGGCATAATTGTTGCAACATTACTTGGTGTTCCTATAATTCTCTGCAGCCAATCAAGGTGGCCAATTCTCTAATTACAACACAGTGAATCCTCAGGCACCAGCATCCAAATGCTTAGAGCACTCAGTTTACAAGAACTCCCTCCAGCACTTTTACGAGAAATGGCTTAACTGACAGAGGCAAGAAAGTCATGTCAGCAAATAATTTTGGAAGTATACATATAAAATAATAAATATTTTATAATTATAGCAGCACATATATTTTTTGAAAGTAGTTTCTAAGATCTGTCTCAAGATCTTTGCACATTCAACTCCACCTCTAGCTGGAGGACCGGAGTCAGTGTTTGTAACGATCACAATTCCGAGACCCAGACAGATCTCCAGGGGTCTTTGCACACATCCGACATTAACTACACTCAGCGTTGTTCTAGCACTAACACTGCAAGCACTTTGTTGTTTTCAGTGTTGTCTAGAACTTGTAACCCATCTATGTCCTCTCCATACATCAAGGGATCAAAATATTCAAACCACTACAATCAGGAAGATAATGGCGGCCATGGAAGTACTCTGTGTGCTGCAGCATGGAACGGGGAATTATTACCAGTAGTGAATCCATGAGCTGTATTGGGCAACATCACTTCTTTGTTTCCATCTTCCTTAGAGTAAAATCCATGCCTTCTTTGGCTTCCATGGCCCTGCATATTTTGGTCCTCCTGGCCTCCAGCTTAATCACCTCCCGCCTTGCCCCACTCCCTCACCCTGCCCCAGCCCACTGGCCTTCTCTCTGCTCCTCAAACAGACACGCTGGTCCCCTGCTCATGGTCCTGGCTCTCGTTGTTCTCTTTGCCTACTGTTCTACCTTCAGCCCTTCCAGGGGCTGGTTCCTTCTCAACTGTGCATCTCGCCTCCAGTGCGGTCCCGATGGTGAACCCTTCTTGAACCCCTAAATGCCATCCTCACACTAAATTTCATATTATGTTGCTTTCATCTTAAATAGCCATTATCACACGCTGGTATTACCTTGTTAATTAATTCACTTGTCTCTGTCCCTCCAGCATGTAACTTCTGTGGGGACAAAGTCTTATTCACCATGGTATCCCCAACACCTGTAATAAAGATGGCCCATAAGAGGTACCCAATCAACAGTTGTTTAACAAAGAACATGAATGAATGAATGAATGAATGAATGAATTTTTTCTGCTCCTTTGTTTTAATCTCTTCCAATTGACTTTTGCTTTACCCAAGATATGTAATTATATTTATTGGTAACTGCCATATTTTGGATCACCACAATATTCTCAGCGCTAGTACTCAGTCCACTGCATTTTTGGAACATTCACAGGTGACAGCCTTGCACCAAATGCCACGGAGGAAGACGAAGATCAAAAGCCATCACCACCTCTGCCAGAAAGCCTTCCTTCTAATTGGCAATGAGAATACGCAGATTTGGCCAACACACAGGCAGGGACAGAGCACTGTGGGAGACATTCTTAGCTCATCCCTCTTGCGGCCTGAATTGTGTCCCCCAAAATTCATATGCTGCAGTCTTAATCTCCAGTACCTCAGAACATGACTATTTGGAAATAAGGCCCTCCAAGTGGCAATGAGGTCATATGGGTGGGTCCTAATCCAATACGACCGGCATCCTCTGAAGAAGAAGAGATCAGGACACAGAGGAAGGACCATGTGAAGACACAGGGAGAACATGAACATACAAGCCAAGAAGAGAGGTCTCAGAAAATTATCAACTCTCCTAACAACTTGGCTTTGGACTTCTGTCTAGCCCCCAGAAGTGAGAGAAAATCAATTTTTGTTGTTTGAACTGCCCAGTCTTTGGTACTTTGTTACGGCAGCCTGAGCAAACTCATACACTCTCCAGTATTCATGTTCGCTTACTTGCGTAAGTAATGGAAAATGCCAAGGACCTGGCCACCAAGCTAGGGGCTGAGTTTTCTGGCCTCCCCTGCAGATGGTTATGGCCATATGATTAATGAGCTGTAAGCACAGGTGCCATGTGACCTTGGCTTTACCCCAACACCCTCACCCTTCAGATTCCAATCCTAACTCAAGTTCAGGGAGGCTGTTGGTGGAGAGCGCAGAAAGGGAAGGAGACACCGAGAGGTAGGAGTGAGGTCAAACTCTCCTCGATGGCAGGCTACACAAAGGCCTCTCCAGTTGAGGCTCTCTTCCACAATTCCCACCTAAATTGTGTTGCGTTGCAAAGCTAGCTCACCCAGAAATTCACCAAATAGAAGCCTCAAAAAAAAAATAATCCTGTAACTATCTGTGGCAGGGCCAAGAGACATCAGCCACTTAAGCTTAGTACTTCTAAGTCCTATAGGAGGCAGATGCCCTGAGGAAATGGGGGCTTTGTGGTGGGGCAGGCAGGTGGGGTTGAGATCCTCTAGTGAGAGTTTCTGACAATGAGTGTGCCCTCCAAGGTGGGAGAAGAGCCCAGTAAGGAAGGGAGAAAAAAAAAAAAAAAGTAAACTTAAGTTATTTAAAAGTTCCATTAGGGGTTAGTCTTACACTAGAATGGAGAGCAAAGACTTCCTCCTGCCCGGTCTCTGCTCCCAGATGGACACCTCATACTTAAACACCTGATGTTACCTCTGGCTACGTCGTCACTGCCTTATAACTGGCTTTCAGGGCCCTCCACAAAATCTTACCCACTATTTTTCATATGATGCTTATGGATCTATATATATATATATATATATATATATATATATATATATTTGCATATATAGGCATTCTGAATCCCCAAGAATCAAACAAGCTTTTGGAATAGCTTACATGCAAATGCAGGCTCCTCGGCCACTGTGCTAACCAAACAGCAGAGAACGAGCCCAAGCCCCAAAAGAATACAGAGCGGCGAGAGTGAAATTTACTGGGGAAAAAAAAAAAAAACAAAACAAAACCAAATTATACTTATCTCCCGGACATGGACCTCCAGAAATCCTCTGTGGCACCAGACACACCCCATGGTGTGTCCTGTTTTCATGCTGCAAAGGCTGGCATTTTCCAAAGTGGACCCCTTCACAGACTCCTGTGGGCCTCCCCCAATCACATGTCTGGGACTTGTGGGCCGCAGTGGAGTTTGGCGAAGGCTTCAGGGGGAGATTTTGTCAAAGACAAATGGCCAGGCCCAGCGAGTGGCACTGAGCTGGAAGGAAACCCGGGATGTGGCGCCATGAATCAGTGAGTTCCCTCAGGAGGAGAGGCGGTCTGCTTATTAGACTCACCTTGTCATCGATCGAAACCATACAGACATCAGGCCTCGCCCCGCAGGCAGCCAGAGCAGCAGTTTCCAATTTATCTGCAGCACATTGAATCCTGGAAACTCCAAAGGACAAGCAGGTCCACTCAAAGTACAGGAGCCATGAACCACCCTTCCCCATAGCACCGTGGGTGGGAGGCAGGAGGCTCCCGAGTGTCTGTGTGATTCCTGACTCCAACAGCCAACAAGGGGGGGCGGGCACACTGAAGGGTGTCTCTCCTCACCACTGCATTCTCAGGGCCCAGCCAGCCCCCCGTAAATGTCTGCCCAGCAAATAAATACATTTTTACAAAAGCAAACAACTGGAATATCATGTAGGGATTTAAATCATTTTGGAGATTCTGTAATAATATGGGCAAACAGCTGACTCTGCATTGTTCAGTGAAAGAAATATAACATCATAATGTATATTCTGGATAATCCTAATTTGATGATATTTATATATAACTTTGATAGTACATATGCCAACATGTTAATAAAAGTTACTTCTTTTTTGGCCATTATATATTTCTTTCTATGTGTTTTTATCTTTTAACGTTTCTGTGTTATACACTCAACACTTGTTATAACAAGTAAAAACTTAAAGCTAAAAATGAAACACAGTCCTTTCTTCTACTGTGTCTCCATGGTGCATGGCTGACTTACTGTAAAGAGTCCCCAAGATCTGTCTGTATAATGCCTTTGACAGGTAATCCTCCCAAGGGTGAGGGCCCCTCACAGGAGAAGCCAGTAATCCAAATGTCAGCACGATGTCACCACTACCGATCTGGAATGCTTCCTTTTTCATATAAGCAAAATGTGATACTGTAAGGCCTACAGTTTAGCTCACGGCATCTTGTCCTCCCACTTCCCATAATGAGGTGGAAGTCTCGGTTGCTCTAGATACCACCATGCTCCATTTTGCAAAACCTGTTCCTCTTCTCCACCTCTGCACAGGCATCCCTGCTGGCCTTCCAATTTGGAACCTGAAGTTGGTTTCTCTAGCCAGATCTTCCCCTGAAAGGAATCTTGGTCTACACATTGGGCCAGATAAGATTCCAAGCTACAAGTACTGACTCTTGCTCTGGCTGGGGTGATGCTTGGTGGGGTCAGTTCAGCTCAGAAGGGTTTTCCTCGCTGCCTATGGGTAAATATGACAGCACTATGGAGCACCCTGCTTTTGCATCTAGGGTAGGCTTAATGTGTATTTTAGGTATCCAAGCCGAGTGACACATGCATGGACTGCAGTATCATGAATGAAGCTTAACACCATAGCCAAAGCGTATCCACACCCAGGGCACACGAGCACCTCATGTAGAAAATAACGATCTCTCTCTAATGCTTGCATCATTAGCATTTCTTCCCCTTTCAAAACAGAAATATAATTACATGCTGAGTAGTATGGGAGAATGAAGGTGGAAAATCTCAGCAAGGCAGCCAACCATGAATCCTAACCATCACATCCAAGCTGGAGCATGTGATGGCAAAAGAGAGAAACAGCCATAGGAGAACTTGTCAGTAATGAGAGAGAGGCCTTCAGGCCCCATTCAGCCTGAATCTTCCACCGAAAATCAGTGAGGATTCCACAAATCCCACCCTCTACACCAGCACAGATCACAGCATGTTTTTTCGTTTCCTGAAAAGACTTTGCTAGATTCCCATGCATACTGGTGGGGAGCCAGAATCCCAGTACTTCCAGGCTTTCAAGGATTCATAAAACAGCAGATAAGCCACAGAAGGGAAGTGAAGGAGCACTGAGATGAGTGGATCTCCAACTCGGATCATCACATCCTGATCACTCGGACTCAACTTCCAGAGCTTCTAATTCAGAGGAGGTGGTGAGGCCTCACCCCTGATCTGCTTGGCTCTCTAAGGAACACCAGGCCAATTTCACCCCATCCGCTGTGGAAGAGCAGTCTCTCCCAGAGCAGAATAAACCATCCTAGAAAGACCACACCACGGGGAAGAGTAGCCAGCAAGCTCACTTCTTCTCCCAAGAGGGCACCATGCTGTAGGACTGCATCAGGCAGGAAAGGTGAGGGCAGATCAGCATGGCACCAAAATCTCTGCTCCTTAACACGACAGAGTCTATTTTTCACTCAAGGCAAGTTTGTTGCTGGTTGAGTTATGCTCCTGGACTCGGGTATCCTCCATGCAAAGGGGCTTTGGTCTCATGAACCTCCATGTGAATCTTTACCTCCGTGATATCTGTGACAGGGGCACCAGGAACCTGGTGAAGGCTTCTGCTCCCATGTCACTGGCCAAAGCAAGGCATCAGGCTGTGCCTAACTTCACGAGGGAGGGGCAGTGTAACCTTCCATGGAGGAGAACAAGATTCATTGGTTAATACTCACTGTGTCTACCATAGTGATTCAATGGCCTATTTCTTCTTGATCACATTTCATCTTCTCCTGGAGAGTCAAGAGGGTGCCCGAAGCCTCAAGCGTTCATAATATCAGAGTACACCCCCGCCCCAGTGATAGAATGGTTGTAAAGACAGGATAAAGGACACAACATATTTTGTTATTTTATTATTCCAATCATTTAAAAGTTAGAAAGAATACTGTGATTGTTGCTACTATTTAATGATTGAAAGCAAAGCAAGTAATCTGTACACGTGATCACATTTTCCAGAATAATCCACACGCACGCACACAAGCACACGAGTGCATATAAAAACTGGTAACACTCACTAAAGCCAGTATTCCAGGTACTAGTATTGTACCAACATCAATTTCAGGTTGTGATAATGCATTATAGTTATGTAAGATGTTAACATTGGGGGAAGCTAGGGGAATGTACACGGGAATATTCTGTACTATCTTTGCAACTTCCTGTAGGTCTATAATCTTTCAGAATAAAAAGTTAAAATAAAAATCTCAAGGGAGGATTCTCCGTCCAGGTCCTCTGCCTCACGTCTTCTCTACAAATATCCCACCTGTGAGCTGCGAGAGAACTTGTCTCAGGAAAGTGATTTTTTTGCTAGAAACGCGGGAAATCTGATTAATGTGCCAGGGACACGTCTGCAGACATTCACCTGCCTTCTCTGCACCTTCAGTCTCTGCAGAAATATAGATGAAATCTCTCCTTTGAAAGTTAAAATAAAGGCCAGTCAATCCCCACGTGTGCCCCCTTTACTGCAGGTAATAAGTGGGAGCCCAGGTGAATTGCTATGTATTTCCCTTTAAATTCTTGGGATTTCAGTGACAGACCAAGGCTCTCATCTGTCAGCAAACTGTTCCAGGCAGACCCATTACTTTAGCACTACAATAAAACGAAGGACATCAGGATAATCCGTCAAACAAAAGCAGCTGGGAGCATCGTCATGTCATGTACCAGAGGCCATATTCATTTGCCCAGAACATTTAAAAATCTATGCCCCAGCTCTTCTCCCCAAAGTCCTTATTTCACCCAATAAAATAAATTTAAAGTGCATAAATGTATATTAAAAATATCTAAGCAAACACTTGCAGCTAAATAATGTTCACCCAGATGCGCCCACATTTTTTTTTATCGTTAGACATGTTTCCTGTTCTCCCAAGTAAATATTTCACTGAAAATGCTCCCTAAGTAGTTGTTATCTCGATATTTTCACAATAGAATATTCTGTGCTCTCCACATATAAATACTGTGAATAACCAGACATTTTCCCGAAGAGACCGCTGATTTCCCTGCACTTTGCAAAATGATTCTCTCCCCACTGCTAGCTCTGAGAGCAGACAACATGCTTAGCAGGGTGTGAACTCCAAAATCCAAGGCACCAGCTCCCAGTAATTCCTTGGAGCCTGAAACAAGGTGAGTCCCTACAGAATTTATAAGTATGTTTCATCCAAAGTTTCCAGGGGACAGGGGAAGGAACTCAAACATTGAGGTCACACTGACTCCATAGGTGAAGGCTGTTTCTTCCACTTTGTGACTTCGGCCAATTTCTTTATTGTCCCATCTGTAAAATGGGCAAGAGCAGAAGTACCTGCTGCTTATGTGTGTGGAGTGGCCAGGCCCCCCAACAGTATCTGGTCTTCCTGTTGTGCTTAACCAGAGCTCCTTACAGAGCAAGCCAGCTAGGTGGCAGCCCAGGGCACCCACTGTGGTGCTTAACTACCCCTGCAGAAAATTCCCCATATTCATAAAGCCTCCGTCATCCACTCGCTGGGGATTTGACATTCAGTGTCCCACAAGGCTCTCACTGCAGAGGTACAATACAGAAGTGGTTCTCACACTTGAGTGTGCAGCAGAATCATGGGGTGGGGGGGAGAGCTTGTTAAAATACAGATTTATGGGCCCCACCTCCTGGAGTTTCTGATTCAGTAGATCTGGGTGTAACCTGAGACACTGCATTTCTAACATGTTCCCCGGTGATGTTAATACTGCCTGTCTGGGGCCCACACTTTGAGAACCACTGATCTAGAACCGGGGGATCTTCCAACTTTTTCTGCAAAAGGCTAGATAGTAAATATGTTAGTCTTTGCAGGCCGTACAGTTTCTGTGGCAGAGACTCAACTTTCTCATTGTCACATAAAGCAGAGATCACACCCACGACATTCCAATGAAACTTTATTAACCAACAGGGAAGTTTGCATTTCATATAATTTTCTCATGTCATGAAATATTATGCTTTTGTTTGCTTGTTTGTTTTCAACTGCTTGAAAATGCAAGAACCATTCCCATGGTCTTGGGCCACAGGAAAACAGGTAAGTGGTTGGATTTGGCCCTCGGGTTGTAGTCTGCCAATCCCGACAACTAGAACACCAGGAAAATGCAATGCTTTCAGCCCCTGCTAAAGAAAAACGCCTCCATTTTTCCTGCCCCATCTGTTTCTGTGTCTGACGAGTCCACTCTGTACAGTGTGCTCCCCACTGGCACTCCCCCGGAGGCCACCTCAGCTGAATCAACATGGCCTTGGCCACCACGAGGCCTCGAGAGTTCTCCCTGCCCCCTCCCCACCCCAGCCTTCTTTCAGCTTCACTTTTGCTCTTTTTATAGCTTTGCACAAATTTGTCTCTGTAGCAAATTTACAGCACGCACTGCTTGTCTGAACTATTTAAAGGCACAATATTCTCGACTGTGCCATAAAGCTTTCCCATTCCGCGTGTTTTATTTCTCTGTTTGAGAACCTTTTATGAAATCAGCAGCTAGGCGGAAGGAAATCATTTGCATACTTGGCTCCATACACCTGGAATTCCTTAATTCTCAGGATTAGCAAAATGAGTCTAATAAAAAGTGGAGGCCCTTGTTAATCATCTCTGCAAAGTCCCTTCATTACCTGTGCCTTGCGCCCAATCGGAGTGCCCATTTCAGAAAATTCACACGGCACTGGTCACTTATGACAATTTTATGAACTGATGCGTCATTTTACGTAACACGGTTTGTGTCTCTAGCGTTCCTCAAAGTTAAAGGGACGGTTCTCTTCTCCCATCCCCCTCCTGAGAGGACACATCTCACGGTTATCAGAGATGGTTCAAAAGTGACAGGTGTGAGAATCACTGTCACACTGTAGTCCTGATTATGGGAGCAGAGGCTCAGCATCAATTGTGCTGTTCTTTGAAAGGATCTGGGAGCACACCCCACTAACATCCCTGCCCGAGTGGAGAAATGCAGATCCTCTCTGTTCTGTTCTACACTCGCTCCCCAGAGCAATCTGGATGCTTCCACAAACTTCTAAATCCTACTCAAACCCCTCCCTACAGCATGGAAGAAAAATGCATCAGTTGCCCCTGTTCTTAAGGAGACTCTGATTAAGGTCAGGTCAACAATGCAGTTGCCGTAGCCGGCTTTCTGCAAGGGCTGGAAAACACCACGCATACTGATTGCCAACGTGGTTTGCAGTGAATTCAAGGTTCCACATGCGACTCCTTATGGAACTGAAAAAACACAAATTGGTCTCACAAAAGTAGACAGTTCCCATAGTTGGGGATTAAAACAAAAGAAAACAAGCAAAAATCATCTCTGAAAATACCACTTTTCCCCCCCAAAATACAACTACTATGTCACCAAGCCCAAAAACAGAGAAGCCATAGCTGCCTGAAGTCAGCAGTTGCAATAAGGATAATTCCAAAACTGAATAATGCATGCTGGAATGCTGTTTACAGGAAATGAGCAATTTATTTTATTATCCAAATTTTAAACCCTTTTAATATGCCTCCCAAGAAGACGTCTGATTTAGAAAATTGCAAAAGAGAACTTAAGAGAGGACAAGGGATACTAAAAAATCTCACCACCATAAAGGCTAGATAAAGAAACTTTACAGGCAGCTTGAACAAAAACTTCGTAAGTACACCCACATAAATTACTTTACGTTGGTGGCTGTAAGTGACCAACATTATAATGTTTTGAGGAACAAAAAGAAAAACTGTGAAATGAAAAGTTGAAATACAAGATTATACTCAGTGGAAGTAAAAATTTGTTAAATTCCTTTCCCCCAATTAATGTGTGTGTGTGTGCGTGTGTGTGTGTGCGCGCGCGTGTGTGTGTGTGTACGCGTGAGCGCACACATGTGTACTGACAAATACATAAAATGTTTCCAGAAGATTCGGAACAAAGTCCTAGCAGTAGTAAAAAGGGCCTGAGGAAGGCATTTCCATCATGTTCCTTTCTGACCTGTTTACATTTGCTAACTGTAACTACTTTTTGGATCATCAGAATTTATGTGGGTAGTGAAATTGTGAACAATTTTTTATGTTTTTCTTCATGCTTATCTGTATTTCTAATGAACAAATACCTTAAAGGACTATCATTTTTAGGACCTAAATAGGTCCCTCATCGGAACATGAAGGCCGAGGTATACGAATATTACACTTGTAATTAGTTGTTTTTTTAATTTTGTAGTAAGTTCTGACACATGCACTGTATATACAAGTCTGCCAGGAACATGTTTAAAGAGGTACCAAACTATCAGCTTTCCAAAGACATTCATGTTTCTTAGTCCCACACTGCCCTTCAAGACTGACTTTGCAATTCAGACGATTTCTGTCTTCACCCATCAAACTGGACTAGCCTCCCCCCCCATATAGAGAAAATCGTCAAATACATAAGTAGGAGGGTAACCAAGGCCCACTTCCACCTCTAGGAAGGACAGACACATGGTCTCATGGCCTCTCTTGCTACCCACAGTAGCCATCTTTGCACTCATGAAGAGCACAGACTAAGGACCAAAAGGCCCCGTAGAGATGATTTAGTCCACCTCTTTTATGGTAGACAAGGAGCTGGTACTGAGAGACGTCTTGTCTCAGATAACTCAGCTGGTCAGAGAGAACTCACACTCAGGTTAGCCTCTCACCACCACTAACTAGTTTAGGGAGCCTAGTTGGCTAGCTCACCCTGGCTACATTTAGTTCATCCAACTAACCCATCACGTGTACAAGAGAAGACAGGGTCTTAAGAAAAAGAGAGCAGGGAAGATTGGTATTGATGGAAGCCAAACCATCCTGTTGGTGCCCCCAACCAAAGCCAGGGCATTAGGGAAGAATCATAATGAAAAGTGCAACACAGGGGAAAGCTGGGGTTAAACAGATATTTTCCGAATAAGGAGAAAGGAAGAGGCATGTGTTGGATGCCTACCTGTGCTAGGCACTTTACATTCATTCCCTCAAATAAGAGATGTATCATCATCCCTATTTGACAAATGGTAGGAAAGAGCATGACGGACATCACATAACTCCTGGATGAGCTAGGTTTTAAACCCAGGCTTGTCTGAGTCCAGAGCTCAGACTTGAAGTCTCTACATCCAACAGCCTTCCAGATCAATAGATCAGGCAAACTTTGTTTACCTGAAACTTTCACTAAGCAAATACATAGATTTTCAGTTTGCTGCCCACTGACCATGCTGAATAGGAAAGAAATAGAGGGAAAGACTCTTTGCCTGTTAGAGAAAATAAAGGGAAATTTGCACTTACTGAGCATTTAATGTGTATTAAGCAATACTGTGTGTACTTAACATATGCTGTCTCACTGGATTTAAATGATGTTGGAGGTCGATAGTATTTTAGGGAGCAACCAAAGAATGGCCAACAATTCCCACTCCAAAGATACAGGGACTCACAGAGGTAGAGAGGGGAGTTTTCCAGATGACTTCATCCAACACAGCTATGGTTTTGACTTGTGAGGTTCCTGGCTTGGGAGAAATGATAAGCAACTGTATGTCTGAGCTTCTCAGATTGGGCACCAAGCTGAATCTCTGCTTCAGCACCATCTAGAGGTTTTCTCTGGACACTCCAAGCTGATGAACCGTTATTCTTTAATAATAATAATAATTTTGGTTAAATACCCAGAAGTGGGATTGTTGGATCACAGAGTAGTTGTGTTTTTAATTTTTTGAGGAACCTCCATACTGTTTTCCAGAGCGACTGCACCATTTTGCATTCCCTCCAACAGTGTGCAAGGGTTCTAATTTCTCCGCATTCATCAACACTTGTCTTTGTTTTGTTTTTGTTTTTGATAATAGCTATTCTGACAGGTGTAACAGGATATTTGACTATAGTTTTGATTTGCATTCCCTGGATGATTAGGGACATTGGGGATTTTTTCATATGCTTGCTGGCCATCTGTAGGTCTTCTTTGAAAAAAAATGTCTATTCAAGCCCCTAGTTCATTTTTTAACATAGGTATTTGTTTTGTTGTTGTTGTTTTATTTTGTTTCTTGCTTTCAAGTAGGAGGAGTTCCTTATATTGTTTTTGAAATTTACCCTTTGTCAGATAGATGGTTTCCAGGTCTTTTCTCCCATTCTGTAGGTTGCCTTTTTACTCCTTTGACAGTTTTCTTTGCTGTGCAAAAGCCTTTGAATTGCAGCCTCACTTCTGAGCATTTACCCAAAAGAACTGAAATCAGCATCTACAAGACATACTAGCATTCCCACATCCATTGCAGGATTATTCGTATTAGCCAATATATGGACATAATTTAAATGTCCATCGACAGAGGAGTGAATAAAGGAAATGTGGAATACACAACAATGGAATACAATGAAGCTTTAAAAAAGAAGGACAATGTGCACCTGCAACAGCTTCAGTAGGCATTGAGGACATTATCCTAGTGAAGAAAGCCAGTCACAGAAGGGCAAATACTTCATGATTCTAAATGAGGTATCCAAAACACTCAAATTCATAGAATCCAAGAGTGGAACGAGGTTGCCAGGGGCTGGGGGGAGGGAGAAATTGGGAGGTACTAATCAATCAGCACAGAGTTTCCAACACGCAGGATGAATAAGCTCTTAAGAGCTGCTGTACCACCCTGTGCCTAGAATCAACAATACCAAGCGCTTAGAAATTAGTTCGGAGGGTAGATCTCATGTCGAGTGTTCTTCCCACAATAAAAGAAAATTCAAAAGAAGAAAGTGCTAAGTTGACTTCTGGCACCTAAGTGCTTCCTGAACTAAATCAAGTGTTTAATTCATTTCACATCATCATCATCAGCTGATGTCTATCGAATGCTCACTATACTGAGAGCTTTCTATCTTCCATCTCATTCGGTGCCCTTGACATCCCTATGAGGCAATTGCTTTACCAACTCCTTTTCACAGATGAAGGAACTGAGGCTCAGAGTGACTAAGAAATTTGCCCCAAGTCTCCGAACCACTAAGAGGTGGAGCCAGGATTCAGAGCCCAAGGCTGAGTTTCTAACCGCTACATCCCTCCCCCTTTCCAGAAGGAAGATTAGCGAAGAACCCTGGCCAACCAAATAGTTGTTGCTTAGATCCTATCTGTAATTTTATGAGATACGGATTGTGGTTTTGAAAGTGAAGAAATTTAAACAATTTTTATTCCTCTCTTCCCCCACATCCTGCTTACCTTAAGTCAAACAGGGAAATTAATATCTGCACCCAGACCCTGCCAACCTCCCCCACCTTCTCTCCTTCCTCATCAGCTGAGGAAAAGCCACAGGCCTGGTTGCTTATCTATATTCACATCCCATCATCTGAATACCGGAGAAAGACCAGTAGGACTGTAAATCACCATGATGAAAAATGAGGTGTCAACTTGTCCCTCACGACTCCAAGGCAACACCCCGGGGATGAAGCAATGACAGACTATGTGTAGTTGTGGTGGATGCCACAGATGCCAACTAGTTCATCACAAAACCCATCTTCTCTCCCTCCTCGGCACATTGCCAGACTGCATTGCCAGCCTCACGTGTAGTTACTGGTGACAGAAGACCGAGTCCGGTACATGGGAAGCAGGGAGAAGTAACAAGTGCCACTTTCAGGACTGGTACACCCCCTCCCAGGGCCCCACCTCACCCCACAATACTCTCCCTCCTCCCACTCGGCTAGCTGAAGACCACAAACAGGGTGACTTTGCGAGCCATGTGTCAAAGACGGCAGAGCCGCCGGACCGGAAGGGACAGTACCCCCGCGTCACTGTTCATAGAGAAGAGTTCTCCGCTGATCAAGAACGCCAGTGTGGGACTTGACGCGAGTGAGAGATACATTCCTAACCGAGACATTTTCTTACTCGAAAATGCACTGATGTTTGACAGTTGTCGACAGCAGCTTTTCTTACCCTAATGGGCGCAGTTATTGCTTGATGTTATCAATTGTCTTGGTTAGGGGTGTATTTAGTTCCAATAATGGAACACTCCCCCTCAGAGCTACAATGTGGCTCAGGATGGTGGCCAGGATCTTTCCTCTTCCATCCTCTGCCCTCTCTTAGAAGGCATTTGCCCCTGTGCATATCACCTCATGGCAGCTATATCCCCACAGCTTGACCTCAACACTATTCTAGGTAAGAAGAAGAAAGGAGATGCTAGAAGGAGCATATCCCTATCAAGAAAGAAAACGCTTTCCACAAACTTCTTGTTTTATGTTTCATTGACCATCACTGAATGACATGCAGCCTCAGGCAGCTAGCAGTCTGATATAGTGAATAATTATAACGGAGCACACCAAGGGTCTGGAAAAACGCCATGTTCTTGGTAAGGAAGAGGGGGCTGGGATCTAGGAATGTCTGCGTCAGTATGCAGAGCTAGTACACAGGACTTTAGCAAAGAGGGATCACTAAGAGTGCCCTGACTAGGCATCACCTTGTCAAAAAGCCCCCATACTTCCTCTGTCCCAATGTACACATTCTGATCAACTGCTCTACTTTTCTCCTGCCCGAGCACCATGTCCTTCGCCCCTCGGCATGGACACCCCGTAACACACATGCTTCTTTAAGATTTCAGTTCAAACTCACATGAACTAGATTAGGATGTTACTTCAGTTTCTGAAGACGTGGGCCACGTCTTGGAGTCAGAGAGCATGTCTGTGGGATAAAGCCATTTCACAAAGCCACACTTGCCTTGTCCTCTCACGCCCTACTTTCCTCCTGCCTTCCACCAACACGGCTCCCCTCTCCCTCTCTCTCTGTCATGAGCTCCTGACTGTGCTACTCCATGAACAAAAGGAGAGATTCACATCTCTTAGATGGAGAGTGTTTGTGAAGAGTCAGATGACTTGGCTACCGAGTCAACTGGTAAGAACGGCCATGTTGAAGAAGACCCACATGGCAATGAAAGGACAAACCAGCCGGAGCTGTTCGGTGGGATTGCATCCGGGAAGGAAGCCAGGAGTCTGTTTTTACAGATTGTAGGATCTGATTTTGCAGAAGAAAAGTACCTGTGTTTGACTTAGGAACAGATATTCCTAAGAACAGTCACCAGCCTAAACCAATATACCACCACTTCCACTGAGCATCTAAAATTTTAATCACCATACTCTTGTGAACAGATTTACCACACAGGCCACTCTAGCGAGATGAATGAACCGCATCCGGCTACAAACGTGGAATGGGTAAAAATGTTGCATCTGGTCTGCTGGGGGCTGCACATTAGATTGATCATTCAAAAAGAAGCAAAATAGGGGCGCCGAGCTGGCCCAGTTGGTAGAGCATGCGACTCTTGATCTCAGGGTTGTGAGTTCAAGGCCCCATGTTGGGTGTAAAGTTTACTTAAAAATAAAAAAATAAATAAAATAAAAGAACCAAAGTAGATGACAGTGGACTTATGGTATGGTGGAGGCCAGTGTCCTGAAACTGATTTTGAATCTTTGAGCCAATATCAAAAGTCATGGGGAAAAAAGGATGCTTTCTTAAGCTCAGATGCTCAGCGTCTTGCTTATTTCAATTACGAATCTAAAACAATCAGATGAAATACGGTGCTGTGCTTCAGCCCAAAGAAGTCTTGGTCATTTCAGCCTCATTAGCCCGATCAACTGCATGAAAGTCATTGCTAGTGCTCTTGTGTATACGGGCTAGACACTCTTTGGCTTTCTGGAACTGGCAGTACAAACCTGGGAGATTTCTTCCATTTTCTGTCTTATTGCCCCTAAAATGAGAACAATAACATCTGAGCTAGCTATATACAGGACATAGTACAATGAAGTAATGTACCAATAAGGATAATTATTAATTCGAATGTACTATGTGCCTAGCTTGGTGTCACCTGCTTTATATAAAATTGCAATGAATCCACACTAATAACAACTGATTCAAATAGAAGATCGGTTTCTCATTCCTGAAGGTGAGTACACCTGAGACTCAGAGCATGACTAGCCTGTCACATCCCTGGCATGTGGCTGAACTTGTACTGGGACTTATGTCTCTGTGTTCACAATGCTTAGGCTATGTCAAAGTCTCGTGCTGACAAAAGACCCCAGTGTGATTTTAGAGGTAAACTCAATAAAGGGTTTAGGGTGAAGTGTAGTATTTTGTCTCTTTGTCTGCCTTAAACTTTGCCCACCAGTGAGGAGACAAATGTATTCAATTCTATGAAAACATAAAGAAAGGCAGTTTAGCTCAAAATATAGCTTGGGATGTACGCCCTTAAGAAGCAATCATCCAGAAACCAAAGAAACACATCCCTGCCTTCCTAACCTTACCGCCATTCTACTGTGGGATGAAAAACTTGAACTCAGTGTCCAGAAATTTTATCCAAAGATTTGGATTTCAGAATCCCTTTTGGAGGTTAAGACTTTTTAAAATTCCTCTTTTTACTGACTGATAACTGATATGGAAATGTAATGATGTAATAGTTAGCCTATGTCTGTCTGGCTCACTTGAAAGATAATTTGGGAGAAGTTTCTGGAGAAACTACCAGGAGTTGTCAAGAAACACTTCTACTGACTTTGTGTTCGTCCTTCCCCTTCAAGTGTCTGTGCTTCAAGCCGAAGGGCATGGTTATTTATGCCACTCTTGGGTGGAAGAAAGCATTGTCTCTGAAGCTTGCTACTCTTGGCACCATACTGACTTTGACCCGATCTGGTGCATTAATGGAAAACACCTAGTTAGATGTAAGGGTGAATAATGCTCTGGTAGACTTCTTGAAACAAAATGGCACCAGGTTTTTAAATCAGCAGGTCTTCTTGGATTTTAAATGAGTAAGGGCTCCAGTTATATTTGGGACATTGGTAGAAATTACAGAAATTCATGGTTTTCCTGAACAAAGGAAACTGTAGACTAGTTGTTTGGTTTCAATACTACAATAATTTAACTAAAGTAAAAATGCTTGTCCTGTTTCCTTCTTCAGCTGGGAAAGTCAGGATATGTTTAATAACAGGGGATGAAGCCCACATAACGAGTCCGTAGTCCACTTGCTCCTGAGGGATATGTGGGATATGTGTACTGAATTACATTTCCACTTGCACTACTTAATTTAGGAATTGATTGAATGCAGTCAGGTAGAGAGTGTGGCTTTTTTTTTTCTACACATGAATGTGAGTTATAGAAACATGAACAAAAGGAAAATCCCTATACAGATAATACCTGGACATAGTATCTGTTAAAGAAGATGTGTTTTTTGTAAGACCCAGGTAAAGCCTTAAAACTCTGTAGGCTCTTTGACCTAGTAGTTTCACTTCTGGAGAAAACCATCCTAAGGAAATTATTAGGAATGTGTATAAAGCTCTTGGAACCCTACAACTGCCATGCAAAGACACCTAGGCTGACCTCCTTGAAGAAGGAAGGCCATATGGTCCTCCAGGTGTCACAACCATCCCAGCTGTCCTAGCCAATACCAACCACCAGTCTTATGAGTTAAATCATCTTAGACTTTCCACCCAAAACTGAGCCACTGTGACTGAAATCAACTGAGTGACCCTACACAAAACCAGCAGAAAAATATTTAACTGAGCATAACCCCATTGCAGATCCACAGAATCATCATTACAAACCATCCTATGGAATCTATTTATTTGTTTTTGGAAGTAACCACAGACGCGGTTGCCTACACAAGGAAAGACCGTATTAGCAAACCAATGGATATACACTAGGAGTCAGTGGAATGACCCAAAATGTAGTAAATGTCTTGGGGAACTATACCCATTTGCTAGGGCTGCCATTACAAAGTACCACACATGGAGGGGGGCTAACCCAACAGAAAGGCATCGTCTCACAGTTCTGGAGGCTGGGAGTCCCACATCAAGGTGTCAGCGAAGTTGGTTCCCTCTCAGGGCCCTGAGGGAAGGATCTAGGTCTCTTGCCCTGACTTGTAAATGCCCATTTTCTCTCTATGCCTCTTCATTGTGTTCCCCGTGTGCATGTCTGTCTGTGTCCATATTCCCTCATTTTATAAGGATTCTAGTCGCATTGGAGTAGGGCCTACCCAAATGTCCTCGTTTTAACTTGATTAGCCTTATAAAGACCCTATCTCCAAAAAGCTGCCATTCTGAGGTACTGGGACTCCAGCATACCATTTTGGAGCTCCATGATTCAATCTGTAACAATAACTGTAGGGACCTATAAAGACATTTGTGTGCTGAATACCTTTTAGGCACAAAGGTGTGGTGGCCGAGGGTCCCCAGGAAAAAGACTGTCTCTTCTGCTTGATCCTTCATCTCTGTTCCAGAAAAAAACCTGGGTGTCTGGTGCTCATGCATCACAATTTCAGAGGCAGATTTCTCCAGCAGTAAAAGAGTAGCTTTTTAAACCTCCCTCTTATCCCCAGCAGTCACCAGGCTCGAAGAGCAAAGACTTCATGGACCAGTCTCCATCTTGCCAGGAAAGCTGCCCTCCTGGGTCTCCCAATTCTCTCAGCGAGGGAGGGCCCTGATGATGCTGGCGCCAGGATGCAGCTGGTTAGGATGCCTCTAGCCACGTGCACAAAACACCTTCGGGCTGAACGCTGGGTAGTGCAGGTCTCCCTGGCGGTCAGCGATGAGGAACCAACTCTGACGAACGAAGGAGTAAAACCCAGGCAGAGTCTGTGTTTTTTCCACAAACCCCCTTAAACTGAGAGAAACACACCAGGGCCAGTGATACGTGGGTTTAAAAGAATGACTGGACAATAAAATCATGACCTAAAAAGAAACTTAAATCAATAAGGTACCATCAGTCCCACTCATGATATCCAACAGCTGCCATATCTCTTTCCCAATGAAAGAGAACAGAGGAGTGACGTGGATTTTCTTCGGTTTGTAAAACATTCAAGTGTCCCCCATTAATACCGGACTTCTCACCAGCCCATCTGCCACCATTCAGCCGCTGAATATGGGTCCCCCAAATGCAAAAACTAAAAGGCTGATCGCACTTCCCTGTGCGCTTCTTTTCTCTAACACTTCTGGCACCAAGGACAAACTTCTAACGGAGACAACTATGTCACCAGGACTGTTTTCTCTCTTAGATCCCCAGACTTGACAAAGACAGTGACAAGGACGCCATGGCATTCCATGCGGTGTCTTCTGAGTGTGAGAACACGAGAGTGCCGTTCTGAGAGCAAAAAACAGGAAGGAGAATGGTAGGATCTGAAGGTCCCACCTAGCAAAAAGAAGAAATGTGTGTTCTCCCTTGCTTGTCCACCGTTCCCAGCAGATCTGGAAGTCAGCCAAGGAGACCCGGTAGGTTCCAGTGGTCACGGCGGCCCCAGCCAGACAGTTCACAAGTGTGAATGCCAAAGAACCCGAGAGGATCCTGCTGTCAAAGAGCTCACGGTCGCCTGAACGACGGGGCAGCACACGCACAAAAATATTAAATAATAATTAAGTGCACAGTTCCTCCCAGGTCGAGTGGAATCCAGCCTGCCTTACAATAGCTGAGTATTTGTCAAGAGTTTGAATCAATTCTTCCCTTTGTTTTCTCTTACACTTTCTCTCACCTACATCTTGTCTTGAATTCCCCTCTGTTCTCTGTTGGTCAGCCTCACTCTATCCCAAACAATACTTGTTGCCTCTTTCAACTGGTACAAAGTTTACACTTAGCATTAAAAAATATATATATATATATATGTGTGTATATATATATATATATATATATATATATGTGTGTGTGTATATATATATATGTGTATACATATATATATATATATATATATATGTAAATGTTTCCCCCATATCAAAAACTGACAACATAATTCTTCCATTTGCTCAACGCAAAGCCTTGGCATCATCGTTCTGTGCTCTGGGTGTGTTTCTGTCGCACTCACATCAATGAAAATATACCAGAATCTGATGACTTCTCTCCTCCCTCACCCCGTGTCCATCTCTGGCTAATTGGCCCCCATCCTTCTCCATGTCCCCGCTGCCCACACTGCCAGTTCTCTGCACCAACAAGTAGCCAGGGAGAGTCAAAGCCTTCCGGAAGATCTCAGACATTCTATAGGATTTGGCTTCCACTACCTACCTCTCTGACTTAAACCGTATCTCTCATGGTGCAAAAGGATTTCATTTGTTCACGCAAGCAACTGAGTAGCAACTGGAGATGCAATGGAGGGACTGCATTAACTCCAAGGAGGCCTGCTTGTAGAGATGTGACCAGTTAAACAAGAGCAGGACTTCCCACTGGTAGACAAGAGGGCAAAGATCAAAGAGAGTGGCATCTAAGCCCCTGGCTCCTCTGCTCCTCCGTATGAAAATTAAATCTTGCAGTAATCATATTCGTTGTATCAATTTACATATGCATCATGTTTTATGGGATCCCCTGAGTGAGGTAATTAACACGCTCTGTTCAATTGTGTGCCCCCTTCTTTCCTTCCTGCCTTTGATGGAGCAGACAGCACCCCTATCGTGGCCGGGATCCTGCCCCCACCCTCTCTGAGGTGTGTAATGGTTAAGTTCATAGGGTCCTTGATGGTGTCACCCAGATCTTGCCTGCCACACTCACAGGTGTCCTCCCCCAACCCTCACTCCCTCTGCTTTAATGGAAAACCCTCTACCATTAGAACTCTCCTGGTTTCCTCAGCCTTGAGCGGATGGATGTCCTTTCAAGAACAGGCAAATAAATTGTCCCAGCCTTTGCTAAATGGATTAAATGAATTGGTTCTCATCCACACACTTTTCAATAGAGCAAATCATCCAAGCTGGCAGGGTGGGTGAGAACACAAGGGGGTGATGCAGACAGGTGGGAGTCAGGTTCCTGGGGGAAAATTCAGCTGAGTCCCACAGAATAGCACAAAACAAACACAGAGAACACAGATCCACTAAGAGGAAAGAATTCTTGCCCAGCAGTTTGCAGTTTACAGAGAGCACTTCCAGAGACGTGCATCGGTTTTCTTTCCCCATCCCTGCGAAACAGAGCAAGGACCACTCTACCATTTAGGAATCGGGACATTACCAACTTGACTGTGGTTACACAGGCTTCCAGGTGCTGAGTTGTATTCCAGGACCCATTTTGAAAGCCTACTCTGCCTTAAATATGTCTATCAAAATTATACACGCTAAATTTCCAAGATTTTAAAATCAGCCTTTGTTTCCTTTTAGCATTTCTGAAATTGGAACGCACCCTACAATCGATGTGTATGTTCAATCTGGCAGTGTTTCTTCTTTTTTTTTTTTTTCCCCCTTGAAAGGCTATTATTGAATCAGTGGTGTGTCTTACAGTCAGTGGGGTCTTAGAATCGAGGACGTGGGGTGCGCACAGTTGTGTAAATGTGAGGATGCGTGTGTATACTCGCCTCTCTGGGTATATCCATGCAGCAGCTCCTCTCTGCTATTAAATGCAAGCCAGTGCAGCCCCGAAGTCCTGGGAGAGCCTCCTCCAGACTCCACTAGGCTGCCTGCTGTCTTCAAGGAGAGCCACAGGATCAATTACTATTCTTAAGGGAAAAGCCCCAACAAGCTCCAAGCATCGCCAAGAAGTCAAGGAAATGCTCCTACTGCTGTTGTTGCTAGATCCTCAGAGGCACAGAACAGACCCTGGGAGGAGTCCAAGTCTTTGGTGGTCTCTGTCCTTCTCTGACTTGCTGAGCACCTCCCCCACCTTCTTTTGTGCTAAAGTTCCTGCCAGTGACACCAAGGACAGGAACTAAAGACATGCGAGACAGGGCCACACTATGCAAGTGAAGAAAATGCCTCGTGGTTCAGGCAGGATTTCTTTACAAATTCCTTCATTTCACCTCCTGAATTTTACACTGAATTTTGTCAGTTTATAAATTTGCACTACAGCTTGGCACTGGGAAGGGGTGGGGGAGATCATCAAACCCACGGGCGTTTTACACACAGACACTGAAAAATAAAGACCATTAGCAAAAAGTATAATTAAATTAAAATGCCAACTTGCCAGAGAAGCTCAGTAAATGGGAAATATATCAAATTGTGATAATACAAATGGGCTATTTTTCAAGGTGTGAGAATGTCAAGGGAATAAACTCTGATAATTTGCTGACTTTTTCTGCTGAAGGTAGAGTAATAGTTTGAAAATAAATTGCCACAATAACACACACAACCATGTAGTAAGTGTACAATTGTTTAACCGTGTTGGTACCGCATATCTGGGAGCACCAATGTCTGAGAGACAGAAAAATCACTTAAAACCAACTGCCCCTTTTGGGTGAGTTGGCCAGCCCCCAATCCCAGCAGAAATTTTTATTAGTCACCGGATCTACGTTTTTTTAGGTCCATTCAGCCTCATTTATTTTGAATGCATGTTTGCCAGTTAAGTTTAACATATCCAGTTAACGATAGCTGAATATTCTCTAAAAGCAATCTCATTATGAGGCCGCAGTTCTTTGTAGAATATTGAAAATTACTTTTGGCATGCAAGTTCGTTTTGTTAATTCCTCTTTTAGTGTGCAAATAACCTTTGAAAACCTGCTTCTAGGTGTTTATGTGTCAGGACAGTATCAAAAATTATTCAATTGCCAAGTCACATGTCAACACTTCAATGTACAAAGCCTCAGAGAATCCCGATTCTCACGACTCTGCTGCCCTCTAGTGGACAGCTGGCAAATCCTCGCCTTCATTTCGATTTCTTTTTTTCCCAGCCCAAGCCTGCAATGCCAGGCATTCCCATTTGCATCACACCACGAAGGTAAGTGGCACTTTAGGAGAGGTAAAATATAAACAAGAAAACAGGGACCCAACTGAAATCCCTTGGGGGAACACTTAACAAAGGTGAGGTTGTCAAACATTTTCTGAGAACCTCTCCATTTACAAGCAGTCACCTGTGGCTACAGCCATGCCTTGGGAACAACAGACAGCAGCTCCCCCATTGCTTGGGGGTGGGCTCAATAGACTACCACAGGAAGTTTGAAAGTGGCCGAGGCTCTCCCTCCGAAAGTCACAGGGCACAGACCAGAATGTCAGAGCGAGAAAGGACCTTTAAAGTTCACCCATCCTGAGAGCTTCTCACACTGTCTGATCTCAAGCAACCTACCAGAAATATTCAGGTTCTTGGTGGAACTAAAGAAAACTCGTTACATGAGTAACAGCACAGCTGGTCTGCAGTTGCGACAACCACATGTAATTGACAAGCCAGTTCATTCCCATAATCATCCGATGCAAAGCCAGAAGCCCAGAGAGGAGAAGGAACCTGCCAGGAGCCCACAGCTAATGGCTGGCACAGGTCTTGTGATTCAGAGCCCAGGGCACTCCGCATTACAACATGCATTTTCTTCCCACTATCACAACAGCAGGCCTTGAACACATTTTCATAATCAGTTGCAATGGGCATAATGAGTAACCTGACAAATCAGAGCCAAATTAGGGAAATTTGTGAATTAATTACTTTTTAGAAATAAATTAGAGCGGATCCACATTGATTCCTATAACAAAATCACTCTTACTTGCAATCCGTGAGTGGTAGAGAAAGTGCTGGGGATACAGCTGTGAAGCGTTCTCCATGTTGGGAATATAAATTTCAGTCCACATGCACAGATGAGTGAGAGATGTAAGTTTTGGGTTTTTTTTTTAACTGTTTCGATGCAGACCCTCATTTCACCAAGTGCTATCAACTTGATTTCAGTTGAATGGGGACTGCTCTGCCCTCCCAGCTCATCTGGATGGAGGCAGAAGGGCGGAGGTGGTGGGAAGACTTAGGGAGGAGTGGGACACAGCCCCCATCCTCAATGTTGTCCCTGTATCCAAGATGGTACCCAGTGTGATTTCCTCATCCCTGTCTAGTGCTCTGTTCATAGTTCCAAGGCCAGTCCCATCAGCTCTCTGGGCTAAACCCAGAGCTCTGTCTGGGAAGCATTCTCCTGCCTTCGGACATGTCCACCCAGACATTCCACGCAGTTATGGCCACTCTGGAAACATCAGCCTCCCCTATTTCTACCTGGGAAGGAGCACCGTTCTCTTTTACTCTTCAATCTTGTGAACTATGTGGGGTTTCCATTACTCCCACCCTCAGCCTACACTTCACTTACCCACAATCCAATTTTTATGTTGGAAAGCAGGGCCTTTGCTCAAAGACCCACCACAGTATCAAATTCACCTCCTTCATTCATTCACTCAGTACCCTTCCCTCCCTGCTCCTCCAGGCCTGCCCTGGCATGGAGGATACCCCAGTAAACAAGGCTGACCAGGTGCCTGCCCAATGGGGCTCACAACCTAGAGAAAAAGACACCATTAAGAAAGCAAAATATACACAAAATGATATCAAGGATGAGTGGGGAGAGGACGGAGGGATGGCAAGGAGGCACATAATTTCACATTGAGTAGTAAGCAAAAGTCTTCATAAGGAAGATTATGTTTGAACAGAAGTTTGCATAAATGTCCAAGTCGAGCCATTTCCTAGTCTCAGAGCCTCGAATCTCTGCTAGAACTTACACCTATTCTTCCAAATAGCAAAAACCAGAATACCTTTCCTTTGTATGTTAGCTGGCTTGGGAGACAGGAGAATAGGATTCTTCAGTGATAGGACACAGGGGATCATAGGCGGTATAGTAGAAAAACACCAGCTAATATTCCAAAATACCATTACAGGACACACACACCCTGGGTAGGCTTTGGTAGAGATGTCCCCGGTGAGCAAATCTGCCATCATGGGTGCTGAGGAGGGGGAAGTAAGGCTGAGAGCCATGGTTCTGAAGCCTCCCTGGATGCTGACTCCCAGCCTCAGAAGAGCAGAGATCCCAGGGCAGTCACTGCTGACCCCACCAGTCCACTCACCACAAGGTTGTAAAGGAAGTACTCACACTACACCAGTGTAGGTAAAACCTGTATATGGCACCTCTGGCTCAGAAAAGGACACTGGTTTAGGCTCAATGATGGCCTTAGGGAAGAGAAGTCATTTCCCCCCGCATTAATCCCTAGTCAAGGTATCTAAAATGAAAGTACTTACGGGAGCTTAGGTAACGGAAGGAGGTAAAGTGGGCTTGGGTAAGCACAGTTCTTCACTTTTCTAAAGAAATATACTCTCCCTCCCTCTCACCTTCCCTCCCTCTCTCTTTAATTATTTATTTCTACTTATCTCTTGTTGCTTCATTATTCTTTGATAGGAACAAAGGAAATAAAAATTTACGTTCTTCTTTACTATTAGCCTATAAAAGCATCAGAATAAATGGCAACTAACTCTAAGCTTCAGAGGGAGGAAAGCAATAGGGTGTAGAGGGGACAAGAGTGAATTGGAGAAGATATACTTCATATAAACCGGAAGGAGCTAAAGTCAACTGTCCCCTGGTGGGAGTAGGGACCCAGCACTGCCAGACCTTATACTGTTCAAGAGAAGTTGGAACCTAACTATTCTTATGAAGTACCCTGATATTTACATATTTATAATTAATTCATATTATTTTAAAACCCTGTGTAGGAAACAAAAAACACATCTTTGGATCAGATCATGGGCATGAGCCAGTAATCGGGAAACTAAATTTTAATCACACGTTCCATCTCTTGGGGTATCAGCCGGACACACTGGGAGGAACCCTGGCCTGTAAGTCCAGAGACGTGAAATGAAGTCTTCTTTCTACCATAACTGCGTAAATGTGGGCAAGTTGCCATCCCTCCCAGATCTTCTACTTTCTTCTTAGAGCAAGGACAGAAGTAGATGACACCAAATTTATTTTTATATGCAAAACCTTTAGAGTTTAAACAACTATAATGAATAGACCCTAAAATGTATGTGGCTAAAGACAGAAAAAAGTAGAATCTTCTTTTCTCACTTACCCAATAATTCACGGTGGGACAGTTGGCAGCTCTCCCCCATACTGTGATTCAGGGACCATCTCTCTGGTTTCTGGGCCATCTTCTATGGCCTTGCCATTATCTGCATCTTATTGCACTAAGGAGAGAAACAAATAAACAAAAAAAGTATATACTTGCTTCTTAAGAACAATGGCCTAAAATCAGTACGTTCAGTGAGAAGTAAACATCCCGCCACATCTGGATGCAGGATGAGTTGTGGCTCCATTGTGGGAGGGCAGAACGGATTTTAGTGGACATCTAGCATTCTTTGCCATTTTTCCTCAAGCAAAATGTCCAAAATTACATATGAGTCCGACATACAGAACAGTTAGACACAAAGCTGCATTAGTTAAAGTCAGGGTAGGGAATTCCTAGACTCCATGATGAATATTGAATCACAACTCAAATATCTCCCCCTATTCCTGGAAAAGGAATATATCTCCTTGTTGCACTGATGTCAGGCTTAGCCAGTGTCCTGCTTTTGGCCAGTGAGTGCAGGCAGAAGTGACAGGCACTATTGCCAAGCAGAAGCTTTAAAAACAATGGTCCACCACTCTCTTCCCTCTGAAATGAGCTCAGCGTGTCCCAAACAAAAGCTTCTCCTATAGCAAATTTCAGAAGGAAGAAACCATGAAACAAAGCCAGAGTTGATCCATGATGGTCATGCCACATGAGTGAGAAAAACACCTTTACTGTTGTAAGCCATTAAGATTTGGAGGTCATTTGTTACTGCAGCACAACTTGACCTAAGCTGACTAATACACTTGCATTTCCAGTGCTCTCCAGCCTCACTAGCGGCCTAGGAAGAATACCTTCTAGAATTCAGCAACTAGGAATTCATAATCTAGGAAAGCAATGGAATACACCATTGCTGAGATCCCTCAAAGTCCCTGCATTTTGTGATTCTAAGTCTCCAGATGGCAGAGCCTCCATACGAGTGGTTGTTGTATCCCTAGTGCGTAACAGTGTGCCAAGTACACAGCACGTGCTCAGTTAGTTTGGTGAAAGTGTAACAAACTCCTCTGACAACATTTTGTAACATGGAATACTCTAATCAATGCCTCTCCGCATAGGCTATTCCCTCTACCTTGAATACCCTTCCCTCCCTCCTCCACCTGGTGGACTCCATGCTGCAAATTCCAGCTCAGATGTCCCCTTTGCACTTAAGCCACAATAAGCATGTCCCATCTTGGATTCCAACAACTCAGAAGTTTCTATAGGCCCTTTCATGCCATCTATATTCTTTGGGAAGCAATACTTGGTGTAGCAATTCTCTTATCCTCAGTTTCTAGAACATCTCCCAATTAGTAATAAATTAGCTCAAAATGTGTTTACTACGTAAATGAACGAATGCAATGTTTCCAAGTCATGACATAAAAACAAAGAAGAATTTGCTGTCAGATGTGCATCTATCATAAAATAGAACCATCATGTAATCTGAAGACTGTAATACAGGAAAGGTAACATCTTTTGCCTGAGACAAACCACCTTTCTAAATAACCTGCAGCTATATTGTACTGTCTACTATATATATACTAAATGTAACATAATGAAATTATAACATTTGCTACGCATTCCTTTAAGCTAAGCACTGCCCTTCTAGTCATCTTTAAATAAATGTGTTTAAAGAAACTTCTCTAGGAGGAAAAGTAAGCCAAATCATTTACATTTTAGTATGAATCAGTTAATTACTTCTGGATTTTCCATCCCTCATCATATCCATGCACACACCCATATCTGTGTGTGTAATTTATTTAAATCTCCAGATCCTAAAACTCTTGCCTCTTTGAAAATGACACATTCCTGAGAACTTTCTCCTAAGGTTATGTTCAGAATCAGACTGTGTATGCCACGTAGAGCACTATGCTATGGGGTTTCGGTCTGTCTCCACCATCCACTGACAGGGAATGCTGGCCAAGTCAGGCAAACTCCCTGAGCCCCATTTTTTCAGAATGAGATAAAGGATGTTTTATAAATGGTACTTCAATACCCACATATTAGTTATTATTAAGAAGGAGGAGAATGGATCTAGAATTGGGAAGGATGGAAAGTAGAGCATGAAAGTGTTTGAAGCCTTCTTTTTCAGTTACTCTCAGCTGGATGGACTAAAAGAAAGTACCTTCAGAGGCGGGTCAGAAACTAAGGTAAAGAAAGCCTCCAGACTCCCACTGATGAACCCAAATCACCCTTTCTCCTACAACTAGAGCAACAACTTAAGTCACCTTCACCAGCTTTACTTTGGAGGGTTGGTAAAACTCTCCCAGGGCCTCAGGTTGACCCCTGAAACTCTTGTCTCCCCCCACAATTTAAATGGCAAGGATTGTAATGTCACAACAACAAAACAGCCCGGAACAAAGAAAAACTGGCATTCTAAAATAAACCAACCCTGCATATCAGGAGCAAAAATGTTTTCTCCTCCCTAAGGAAATGGACAAATCCCTTCTCCCCATGAGGTGGGAATGGAAATGATGACTCCTCCCCCAGTCGTAACAGTTACATGCTCAACTTTAAAGGATAAAACAAAGACAGATCTTGTTGCCTCCCCTAAGTTACAAGCATTACGGGACTGACACCTTTCATCTTCTCAACTCACAACAGATGGCTTCTGAGGAACGGCCTCTAGGGGTGACAGGATGGCTGGGGTGTGCTGGGGGCCATTCACTGAGAACAGCTGTTTCTCAGGTTTGCTGGAAGGAAATTTTAATCAGGGTCAGACCGAAATTGGTTTGTGCAGGCTTGAGCCTACCCATGTCCTGTTGGACAACAGACAAACAGAGGAACGAAACAGAATACAGAATAGCGTAACTTAAAACCTTCTTTTGGCACAATTTATATGAAAAATTGAAACTCAGCTGGTGCCAGACTCCTCAATGCATTTACCATTCCCGTTATTTCAAAACAGTAGAAAACCAAGCTCTTACCCAAATCTTTATATTCATCATCCTAGGACAAGATTTTTGGTGACACTCAGAAGGAAAAAGCAGTAAAAGTGATTATGAGTCAGGCACCACTGGGGTCATGGGCCATGTCAGGCTCTGGTACATAAATGTGGGCTCTAGCAGGATGCTAGAGTGCATTATTTGGAGACATGCCCCGCATAGAGCCAGCGAGGAGGACCATAACAAGGCCATCAGCATTAGTATCTGGGGACACATGATTCCAGTCCACCTGCATGCCAAGAAAATTAGCTCATTACTGAGCATCTCTGAGCACCACAGGGACATGTGGTCCGGGCCATGGGAAATCCTCAGTGACAAATTCAACTGCATTTGGCACAAAGCCATAGCGTTATTCACATGCCATTTCTCTGGGCTTCTGCCAAACCCCCGTATGAAATAGGAGTCACTGAACACAAACAGTTGGTCCTGCCCACAAAACTCACAGGAGGCCCCACAGAGCAGGTAGGAAAGGAAATGGAGGCACAAGATGGGAAGGAAGATGGGAGGGGAGAGGGAATTCCCAGAATTCTCCCCCACCATCTGTATCATTATCTACTCCCAACAGGAATTCCAAATAATTCCCCCTTATCAACAAGAATTTTCAGTCCTGACTCACTGGTTCCTCTCAGTTGTCCTCATACCCAAAGACAAACTTAGAAGCATTCAACTTTCAGCACCAGGAGAAACCACAGTACAAAGCTTATAAACTGGCACCCCCAGGGGACAAATATGGCCCTTCAGAGGTGGTTTGCTTGGTCTGGATTTGGAAGTTCTTCAATCATCTCTCTCCTCCCCCAGGTTGTCTCACTTCTCACCTGGCCCACTCTTTTCCATCATGTTACTCACCCAAAAGCACTTGAGTGGGTCACCTGGCCTTAAAGAGTCCTCCAGACACCTTCTTCCCCCACCATCTTCCTTTCACAAATGAGAAAACCAAACTACTCAGGAAAAAATAAATAAGTCAGAGTATATCTATCCACGGAAATCTCTGCCTCCTAGAGAGAGCTGGTGCTTGCTTCAGCATCTTGAAAAGGAGGTGAGAAGTCCTCATAGCCTTTAGAGAAAATGCTCTAAGTTTATGTTTTTTTATACGTTCGAAGAATCCCTTTGTTGGAATGATTTTGATACAATTCGGTCTAGTAGTCTGGCTGAAGGCAGTGGGCTGTGCAGAGCACTTGAGTTTGCCCATCTGGAGTCTCGTTCTTGCAGGGCTCTGCACTTACCTGTCTGTGCCCCTCTAGAAGTTCCTCTAAACTAATTATCCCTGAGTTGCTCATTAGAATTATTTTGAGTTACATTAAGTTCCTTGAGAGACAAATCTTTAACCTAAAGGAATGGCTCTCTAATGGTGAAATTTACAGCAAGATGGCACATAAGAAAAAGAGAAAATTTAGACCCAAAGCCACCCCCACCCCCAAAACCATATGCCTAAGACTTTTCAGTCTTAGGCAATGACTCCAGGACATAAACCAGTGGGGTTATCTTTTCCCTATGATATCAAATTTTACAACCCAGTCTGAAAGATCAATTTATTTCAAGAAACAGATCCTCACTCAAGCTGGCTTTGGCAATGAGGAATTTACTGGAAGGATGCAGGAAAACCTTGTGAAATCTATTTGAGGAAATACATGGTCATTATGGTAACTGGAACGTCACCAGCCAGCTCTTCTTTAGGGGGATACTTGACCTCTCCTTCCTGCTTCTCTTTGCAAGAATATTCCATTCTCTCTGTAAACTCTCTTCCTTTTTGAGACTCTTTTTCTGTTCCTCCAGACCTCTGCAAGTTTCACTCAGACGTGGCTACTTGTGATCCTAACTCCACGCAGCCTTGTGGTTCCAAGGCCAACGTGGCTCAGCTGTATGTTCCATGCCATTCATATTTTTGAGGACTGATTGGCTCAGGTTAGGTCAGGTGCCCAGCCAATCAGCTTTGGTACGGGGGCAAGGTCAAGCAGAATAAAGAAAGTTGCTCGGACCTGAGCCAGGACTACCAGGAGAATTGTGAAGAGAGGGACAGTACAAGCTGCCCAAACCCTTGTCCCTGGTCCTCTCTGTCGTAAGGCTGGAGCTAGAGCATGCCACTCCAGCACAAGTATTAGACAAGAGTTTGGGGCAATAAACTCCAACAATTCTCACCAGTAGCTCCACAGATGAATTCCTCCAGACAGAACTTCTTCCATCACTCCCCATCCTACTGGAGCAAAGTGCCCCTGGATGAACTCACTCAAATCCCCGAGGGCAGGCAGGAAGAGGAGAGAAAGATACAGGTGATCTCAGCTCAACTGAATGAAGGGCAAGGTAGCACTGTAGGGTGCCTGTGGGAAGGGCCCGTCCCCAAACCTCCAAGCTGGGGCAACACAGAGAGGAGAGGTCTTCCTGCAGGAGTGAGGGGCCACACCATAGGCTCCTGCTGCCCCTTCCCTCCCTCCCTCCTCTCTTCCCTCCTCCTGCCTCCTTCCCTCATTCCCTCCCTCCTTTCCCTCCTTCCCCAGGTGTGTATCATGGTATTTGTCACACACCTGTTTAGCAGATCATCCAGGTTACAGAAGGATTTTATATCTTAACATCCATGCTTCACTTGGCCCAGGCTGGCTCCATGTTTTGCTGGCAGAGGCAACTGCCTACCAGGTCAAACAGAACAGCCAGTGAACACCCTTCCTTTAAAGGCCTTCCTGCCTGCCCCGCTGAGATGCCACACTCTGCTCTCCAGCCACACTTCACAACGAATGGCTACGAAGCTCCGAGGGAGGGTACATATAAGGTGGATTTAATGTGATGGGACATGAAACAATCTCACAGAGAATCTACTACATAAATTATGAACCATAAGTCACAGTTCTGTTTGCACTGCAAATGTTGTATCAAAATAGAAACGAAGAGCACTCATGGGATGTTCCACCCCAATCATGGCATGATCTAAATCTCTGATGGTGAAGGCTGGGGCATCACAAGGTGTGTGTGTCTGTGTCTGTGTGCGCGCATGTGTACGTGCAGGAGGGGGACGAGCATGATACTGTCATGTGGTCAAGCTCCTACCAGGTGCCGTCCTTTGGGCCGAAACTTTAAGAGTCGGATTTTGGTTCTGACACATACAACCCATACTTTTTCAAGACCTTTAATTTCTAGAGGAGGTAATTCCACTTAACTGAAGGTAAAATCTCTTTCAGTTCTAACATTTTCTGTTCTGGTCCTAACATTCCAGATTCCCACGTCAACACTCTATTTTATTGCCCTTTCTGGATGAGGAGGACCTCCACTGGGAGTCCAAAGCCACTCCTCTGGGAGTGCTCCACAGAACACACAGGTCTGGCTTGAGATTTCAGGGAGCTCCAGGAAATGCTGGTGCAGTACCTTGGTAAGTGTTGCCTTCACCTCACCATCCCCCAAAACTCTATCAAGGAGAGCCCTCAGGGGATTTTACTGGTTGGAACTGTGACTCACTTGTCAGCCTTCTGCTTGCAGCCTTGCTTACCAAGGACCAAGGACACTCAGCAGAGAGGCTTTTGAAATGCAAATACCATGAAAGAGAAAGGTGGTGGGAGATGTGGTTCCTAGCTACCTGTTTCAGAAACTCTATCCCTCACTGTGTTTGCCCTCATCCTCTTACTCCAGCCTCACAGCCTCCTTCAATTCTCCTGCCCCCATCACACCCCTGTATTTGAAATGCCCCTTCCCTTCCCTTCTGTCCTTCCGTTGGCAACAGCTTCATTTTCAGATTTTAGCTCAACTGGAGGCTTTCTTAACTTTTTTTTAAATTTTTAATTCCAGAACAGTTAGCATAACTTAAAAAAAAATGCAGGGATATTTTTTTTTTCATACTTTCTTTATTTTCCATTTCTTTTTTCTGTATTCTATAAATAAAATTGTAAGATATCTGAAGTGTGCATTGTGGTAATTTGATATAAGCATACAATGCCAATGGATTCCCACCATCTAGTTAATTAGCATACCCATCATCTAATATTTATCTTTTTTTTTTTTTTTTGGTGAGAACAGAGAACATTTAAGTTCTACTCTCTTACCTTACTTCAATTACACAGTAGAGTGTTATCAACTATAGCCACCATGTTCTACATTAGATCCTCAGACCTTACTCATCTTATAGGTGAAATTTGTACCCTTTTACCAACCTCTCCCTATTTCTCCCGACCCCAAGCCCATAACACACACTTTCCTACTTTCTGTTTCTATGGGCTTCACATGCGATTTAGATTGCACATATAAGTAATACTATGCAGTATTTATCTTTCTTTCTCTGGCTTATTTCACTTAGCATAATGCCTCTAGGTCCATCCACATTGTCATAAATGGCAGGATTTCCTTCTTTCCCATAGCTAAATAATATTCAAATATATGTTCAGATATATAGCTATACACACACGTGCACACACAAATAAAATACACTACGTCTTTTTTATACATTCATCTGCTGATGGGCATTTATGTTGTTTCCATATCTTAACTATTGTGACTAATGCTGCAGCGAACATGGAAGCATAGGTATCTCTTCAATATCCTTTTTCCATTTCCTTTGGATATATCCCCACAAGTGGAATTGCTGGATTATCAGATATAAGACATGCAAATATTTTCTCCCATTACCTAGGTTGCTCTTTCATTCTGTCAATGATTTCCTTAGCTTTGCAGAAGCCTGCAAGATGTCCCACTTGTTTATGTTTTTTGTTGTTGTTGTTGCCTTTGTCTGTTTTTAAATACAAAAAATCATTGCCAAGACAGATGTCAAGGAGCTTACCCCCTATGTTTTCTTCTAAGAGCTTTATGGTTTCAGTTCTTAAACTAAAACTTTTAATGCATTGGTAATACATTTGAGTTGACTTTCATGTACAGTGTAAGATAGAAGTACAGTTTCAGTTTTTTGCATGTGGTTATCCAGGTTTTTTCAAAACTATCTATTGAAGATACTATTCTTCCCAGCTCCTTTGTCATAATTAATTGATCATATATACATGCATTTATTTCTGGGCTCTCTATTCTGTTCTATTGAGCTATGTGTCTGTTTTTATGTCAATATCATATTGTTTTCACTACTACAGCTTTGTAATATAGTTTGAAATCAGGAAGTGTGATGCCTCCAATTTTGTTCTTTTTTAATATTGCTTTGGCTTTTGGGCATCTTTTGAGGTTCCACACAAATTTTAGAATTTTTTTTCTATTTTGGTGAAAAATGACATTGGAATTTTCATAGGAATTGTGTTAAATTTGTATATTGCTTTGTATAGTATGAACATTTTAACATTACTAATTCTTCTAATCTATGAACATGGAATATCTTTCCATTTATTTCTGTCTTCTTCAATTTTTTTCATCAATGTATTTAAATTTTTAGTGCACAGATCTTTCTCCTCCTTGGATAAATTTATTCCTAAACATTCTATTCTTTTTGATGCGATTATAAAAGGGATTATTTTCTTAATTTCTCTTTCTGCTAGTTGTTAGTGTATAGAAACACAACAGTTTTTTTTTTAAAGATTTTATTTACTTATTTAACAGAGAGAGAGGCAGCGAGAGAGGGAACACAAGCAGGGGGAGTAGGAGAGGGAAAAGCAGGCTTCTCGCTGAGCAGGGAACCTGATGTGGAGTTCCATCCCAGAACGCTGGGATCATGACCTGAGCTGAAGGCAGATGCTTAACAACTGAGCCACCTAGGTGCCCCCACAACAGATTTCTGTATATTTATTTTGTATCCTACAACTTCCCTGATATTACTTATTAGTTCTAATCAGTTTTTTGGTGGAGTCCTCAGAGTTTTCTATGTATAATATCATGTCATCTGCATATAGAAACATTGTTACTTCTTCCTTTCCAATTTCAGTACATTTTATTTCTTTTTCTTGCCTAATTGCTCTGGCTAGGACTTCTAGTACTATGTTGAAAAAAAGTAGTGAGAGTGGGCATCTTTGTCTTGTTTCTGACCACTGAATACGAAGTTAGCTGTGGGCTTGTCATACATGATCTTTGTTATACTGACGTACATTCCCTCTATACCCAGTCTCTTGAGAGTTGTTTTTATCATGAATGTATGTTGAATTTTGTCAAATGCTTTTTATTAATCTGTTGCAATGATATGTTTTTTTGTCTTTTATTTGTTAACATGGTGTATCACATTTATTGATTTGTGAATGTTGAGCCATCTTTGCTTCCATGTAGTAAATCCCATTTGATTGTGGTGTAGTATCCTTTTAATGTATTGTTGAATTTGATTTGCTAATATTTTGCTAAGCATTTTTGCATCTATATTCACTAGGGATACTGGCTTGTAATTTTCTTTTCTTGTAGTGTCCTGTCTAGCATTAGTATCAGGGTAATGATGGACTTATGAGTTTAGAAGTATTCCCTCCTCTTCTATCTTTTGGAAGAGTTTGGGAAGGATTGGTATTAGTTCTTCTTTGAATATTTGGTATAATTTACCAGTGAACCCATCTGATCCTGGATTTCTCTTTGTTGGGAGATTTTGGTTACTGATTCAATCTCCTTACTAGTGATTTATCTGTTCATATTTTCTATTTCTTCATTTCAATCCTTTTTTTTTTTCATATGAAGTCTTCAAAGTCTGGTGTATATAATATTTAACAATACTTTGACAATACTTCTCATTTCTAACTGGCCACATTTCAGATGCTCAATAGCCACAAGTGGCTAATGGCTACTATAGTACATAGACAACTCTAAATCGATGAGCATTCTTCACCATGAAATCAGCGGTAACTCCAAAAACTTAGATGGTGTCTTCACTGGACTGAATGTTTTGTCCCTCCCTGTATTCATATATTGAAATCCTAATCCCAACGTGATGCCATTTGGAGGTGAGGCCCTTGAGAGGTAGTTAGGTCATGAGGGTGAAGGATTAGTTTTCTAATCCTTCTTAGCCCTCTTAGAAGACTAATGTGAGGGCACAGCAAAAAGATGGCCATCTGCAAACCAGGAAGACGGCTCTCACCAGAACCCAACCAAGCTGGCATTCTGATCTCAGACTTCTAGACTTCAGAATATCTGTTGTTCATAAACCACCCAGTCTACTTTGTTCTAGCAACCTGAACTGGCTAAGACAGTGGCTGTATCTTTAAAGGTTTTACAGGGTATGACAAAGTAGACCTATACGCCAAATCTGGCATATGAAGTGTTTGTTTGTTTTGTTTTGTTTCTTTGTTTGTTTTATAGCCTGTGAGGTCACAGAGGTTTTTACATTATTAAATGATTGAGAAAAAGAATATTTTTAAAAGAATGATAATATTTCATGACACATGGAAATTTATAAAATTCAAATTTTACTGTCCACAAATAAAATTTTATTGGAACACAGTTTTGCCCATTCATTTAAGCATTTTCTGTGGCTGTGGTAGAGTTAAATAGTTATCTATGGCCCATAAAGCCTAAAGTATTTACTAGCTGGCCCTTAACAAAAACATTTGTCAACCTTTGGGTTTAGGGGTGCCAAAAAATTTATAAGATGCCTGGTTAAATTTTTATATCAAATAAACAACAAATACTTTTTAGTATGTCTCATATATTCCATGGAAAATACTTATACTAAAACATATTTTTTTGTTCATGTGAAATTCAAAGTTAACAAGGCATACTATATTCTTATTTGCAAATCTGGTAACCCTACCTGGGCTAGAATATTGTTATTTGCTCACAATAAAGACCTTTCAAGATCTCACTTACATTGAAGAGCAAGAGATACTGATGAAAAATCCACTCTGGAGACTCAGCCTCTTCAAATCATCAGTGAACATTTCGGACACCATCACTTTGATTTTGAACTCAGTTCAAAGGCACTTGGAGGGACAGACTGCTTAAATAGTTACTGGAAAAATGGCTTAAATTTTATTGGACTAATGTTTAAAAAGATGCAATCAATCAAGCTTATGTTGAAAAATCCCCCATAAGAAATGTTCTTGCTTTTGTATTAACATATCTAGGGGTGTGTTCTCAGCACATGTTTCCAAGAGTATATATGCTTATAACTTGTTATTGGTTTTCAATACTTTTCATTGTCAATTTTGCACTTTTAAAATAGAAATCAACAACCAGGAACAGAAATCCAATTTATAACATTTATATAGGGAATTCTCAAGAAGGTCCACTTAAAAGAGCTTGACTCTCAAATATTCTCCAGGAATAAATTAAATCAAAGTCAAGGGTCTGCAAAAACCAACCCTGGCTTCTTCTTTCTTCCAAAGCTGGAAGCCGGCTTTCCACTTGAGGCTGAAAAGAAATGTTCCCTTCAGCTGAACATGAGTAGGCTTATGTAAGATACAGGTAAGTTCTCCATTACCATCTGGGCCCTGGGGCCGTTAATATTTGATGCACTCCTCATCATCTCTGTTTGTGTAATTTGTCAACGCCCAACAGGTCCTCTGCCAGCTATGCATTAAAACTATTTTCAAAATATGTCATTGTCAGCCCTTGGCACACTCATTACTTATTAAGATAAGAGGCCGGATGAGGCAAGCAGGAGGTGCCTTGCTTACTTAAACATACTTGACTTAACTGTAGGGAAATCAAGTGATCTACAGGGTCATGGATCGGATGGCTTGGAGGGCCCCATCCCTTCTTCACTGGGCAGGTGGAGAAACTGAGGCCTAGGGGGGGGGGAAAGGGACTTGGCCAAGTTTACTCAGTTCTGTGGCAGAACGAGAAGTACAACTCAAGCTTCTTAAGTTCTAGGTCCTTCCCTCCTCTACCACCACCAGCACACTCACCTATGGGCATAAATTTGAAAAAAAAATGCATAACTTCACAGATACAATCTCTTTGAATAGCAAAATCTTCCATAAGGACAATTGAAACAGTGTTTTCCAAGCATGGAACATACCCCTAATGCTACTCAAGACGATTTAAGATGTCAGTCGTATAAATAAACTGTTTAAAGTTAAATGATATGTTTATTTTGATGCATTATAAAACATACATCAAAGTTATGATCTGGGCAGTGAGAAGGGATGTACTTCAAGCTCATGAATTTGTAGATGCTGCTGCTTAGGTCAAAGCTAAGTCATAAATAAGGATTTGATTTAAAATTGCTTTAAGTATACCTACCACACAACTCCTATTTTCAATTACACAGACTGCAGTATTTTTATTATTATATACATATTTTTATTATTACCTCTCATAATCAACTTTGATCTTTCAAATATAGGAATTAGTATTCAGGAACCAAAATTAAGACAGCCACACAACTCGTGATAGATAGCACAGGGATCTACAGACATAGCAAGAATGATAGAGGTGATATTTGAAGGGTCAATGTCTAGGGGAACCCTAAGTTATAATACTTAATTAAAACCTACTAACATAAGTGTTAGTAAGAGTTAAAAAGTATAATCTAATATTTAGAAGTTATGACTCTAACTTAAATTATGATATAATACCTAAGCAATATGTCATTCATACAAAAACAGAAAGATTTCAGGATATAAATTGTTTAAATGGTCCATGTTTGGCTACGGTGCCTTAGCCTCGGCTTTAATTAATTCCCCATCCAAGGGGCCAGCATCCACATTCTCTCACTCATTTCCTCTGACATAACTTGCTCTTAGGAGATTCAAACACAAGTATTCATATTGCTGTGGCTCAATGTACTCACTATCCCTGAGGAACCGCATTCATATTGGAGGTCATGGGCCTGCTGGAGTCGAGTCAATGAAATGAAGCACTAATGGTGGAAATTCTGGACTTCATTTAGGAATAGGAAAAGGTATTGAGGGTCCAGCAGACCAGCAACATATGCCTAAATTCCCTGTCAGAAAAGTCAACACAGGGCCAATACAAAATATCTGGGTATTATATTTTGATCAGGTGGGTGGTAGCTGATAGAGGCAGCTTCAGAATTCCAACGTTTTCTTTGTAGAGGCCTTGTGAGCAAGAAAAGAATGAGAACTTTTGTTCTCGCATCAATAATGAATGATTTAAAGTTATATGGGAACAATGTCACAGGACTCTCAGCAGAGCTTAATTAGCTAACTAATCAACTAATTAATCAATTAAAGGAAGCACTAGCAAGCATTCAACATTTATTCACTCATTTAACACATTTTTATTGTATGCCTTCTTTGTGCTTTTAGGCTGGGTATACAATGGGGAATTCTTCCTTTCTTCACGGAACAAGCAAGCATTGATGTCCTGCTCACACATTACAGGATATGTGTGTACAGAGGAGGGAGACTTACAAACTGTGTGTGTGTGTGTGTGTGTGTGTGTGTCTATGGTAGAAGAATTTAATGAGATTAGGAATGTTCATTCCTTAAAATGATTTTTTTTCCCAGGCAGCTCATCTGAGTTGCCCTCATTTACTCCAAGGCAGGCCCACCCCTAATGTGTGTGCAGCACTAGAAAAATATTTTTTGTGGTGTCCCTGCCTATGCAATCTATTTGATTTTTTCTAATGCATTATAAAATTCATGGGCCCATGTGAGATATAGTGGTTTATCTAGGATGACGTAGAATCATGAGTAGAAAAGAGATATTTATGTATTTGTTTACTATCAAATCAATGCAGGTGAAGATTCTTCCTAGTGTGTAGGCATCAACTTTTCCTGTCTAGCTCCAGGAACCAACTCTCTGTGTTTTCTATTATCAAACGCACCATTCTTAGTTAATTTCAAATGTCTGCTAGACGAAAAAGATAACAACACTGTCATTCTGCACAACACCATGACTCCTCCCAACCTGTTTGTATTGAAACAATATAGATCTTCGCCTAGCTGCTGTCCCTAACACCTTCTATTTAATATGAATTACAGCATTATTCATGAGGCTGCATCAGCCATGTGCCCCCTCAATGGCTTGCAATGTCTCTCTCAAAGTTCCTTAGTGAGCTTTGTTAATGATGACCCACAAATGCAAGTCTTCCCCAAAGTACACAGAATACTGTGTATGATAATCAGTGCTCTGATCGTGTTACATTTGTTCTAAATGTTTTGGGTGAAAAGCAAATCAACATATCCTCCACCTCACCTATGTCTTCTCTTGAGCTCTATAGATTGTAATTGCTGCGTTTCCAAAATGGGGCTGCTTTTTAAAATTCAAATACAATTACCAGACAGTGTTATATTAATGTCCAAGGTATACAATATAATGACTCAACAATTCTATATACTATTCAGTGCTCATAAAATATGATTGCTTTTTTTTTTTTTTTTGCTTTAGAAAGGAAGAGGGGATGAGGGGCAGAGGGAGAGGAAGAGATAAAATCTTAAGCAGGCTCTATGCCCAGCATGGAGCCTGATGTGGGGCTCGATCTCATGATCCTGAGATCATGACCTGAGCCAAAATCGCGAGTCAGAAACTTAACTTACTGAGCCACCCAGGAACCCCAAATATGACTGCTTCTATTTATTTATTTATTTATTAGATTTTATTTATTTATTTTGAGAGAGAGAGTGCGTGTGCACACGAGAGCAAGTGAGCATGAGCAAGGGGGAGCAGCAGAGACAGAGGGAGAAGCAGGCTCCCCACTAAGCAGGGAGCCCATTGCAGGGCTCGATCCCAGGATGCTGGGACCATGACCCGAGCCCAAGGCAGATGCCCAATGAACTGAGCCACCCAGGCACCCCAATATGACTGCTTTTAATGTTGGCTGCCCCCACATCCCCACCAGAGAGGAAGGGTAGGTGAGGGATTTATGGCCAGAGCAAGAAGAATGAGAGGTCCCTTTAACAGAAGCCATGTTCCATCTCTTGTCTGGTGTGGCTTAAAAATGACCTGGGAGGGCATAACTTTGCTGCATTCATTGGATGGAGGCAAGAAAGGACATGTGGAAGGACCCAACGGCAACACTGAACAACATTCTCGGGAGTACTCAGAGGACATAAGTGTGGCCACCTCTGACACCTGGTGGGGAGCTTAAGGAGGGGACGGGGTGACTAACCTCATGTCAGGGTTGGAGGCTGCCACCTTCAGGGGCTATGGACCTGAGGGGGCACTGAAGTGGAAATATGTAGTAGAGAATTTGTGCGTGGTTTCTGTGCGTGGCTAAGCCCATGGGACTGCTGTGGATTGTTGGTAGCCCCGGGCTAGACTTTCCTATGCCTGATGTGAGAGTCATTCAAAATCAGGGTGTCAGCACCATTTTGGCTGCAGGATCTCACGTGATCCTATAAAAACAAATACTATGCCAGAGGCAGGAGCAATCAACTTCCAGGCCACCTTCCTAGAAGTAAGACCTACCAACTAGGCCCACATACAGAGCTCTGCTAGTAGAAGGTTGGAGAGTGTGCTGTAGGGGTTGAACCCAGACTGGATCCATGTGAGTCCCAGCCTGACATGGGCACCCGACTGGATTAGTCACAGGCACAGACAGGGAACATAGAAAATTTCCAGCATGGTGTCCCAAAGCAAGGAGGTCCCTGAAGGCAAGGCCAAGGCAGGGCCCAGCTTGCCCATCTCTAAGCATTTCTGTTTGTGTGATGGTAGGACTAGGTGAGAGAGGTAAGAGGCCTACTGCTGAGCCTCTCCTGGTATCTCGGGACAGGCGCTGGCCCTCAGCGGAAAGAAGCTCACTGCATGGCCTGAGGGTGGAGGGGAGCCCCTCTACACTGAACATCTATTCTTGGCTAACAGCAAAACAGATATTCAACAGGCCCTGCTCCGGTTGCCTCTTGAGGTTAGGGGCAAGGCCGGCCTCTGGGCAGTAATGGACACAAGTCTGCTGGGAGCCAGGAATGTTTGCTGACAGAGGTTAAATCACAGTAATGCTGCGCCCAGGGGCCAGCCCTGCGGTTGAGGGAGGGCCCAGATGCTGCACGGAGCAGATTCTGTTCTTGAGCAGGGTGGGCTGCCTGCCCCTTAAGTTACCAGGCTAACGGAGAAAGAGCAGCCTTTCATCCTGTACGAACTCCGAATCAGATGGGAGAGGTGGGAGCAGAGGGAGGGACAAAGTTAACAACAGCAATGGCAGTAATAATAGACCAGTGAGGTACTGGGGGAGCGGAAGGAGGACAGCGCGCCCATGCTTACCTGTGGTATTTACTGAGTGCTTATGACAGCCTCCGGGCTAAGCACCCTACATGACTTCCTTCATTGAATTCTCCCAGCACCCCGAGAGGTGCTATCATTAGCCCCATTTACAGTTGAGGGAACTAAGCTGAGGGAATTTGAGTAACTTTCCCTAAGTCACACAATTAATAAATAATGCAGTCAGCAGTAAAACACAGCTTTGCCTGTTTCCTTTCTTTGTAAATCGAGATAAAATTGACATAACATTATATTCATTTCAGGGGTACAAAGTAATGATTCTCTATTTATATGTATCACAGAATGATCGGCACAATAAGTCTAGTTAACATCCATCACTATACATAATTTCAATATTTTTTCTTGTGATGAGAACTTTCAAGATCTACTCTTGTGCCTACTTTGAAATCTGAAATAGAGTATTAACTCTAGTCACCATGCGGTACATTATATCCCCACGACATTCATTTTATAACGAAATTTGTACCTTTTGACCTCCTTCACCCATTTTGCCTACTCTCCACCCTCTGCCTTAGGCAACCGTCAACCTGTTCTCTATATCCACGAGCTAGGTTTGCATGAGAGAGAGAGAGAGAGAGAGAGTGTGTGTGTGTGTGTGTTTGGTTTGGGTTTTTTGCTTTGTTTTGTTTGTTACAAATCATATGCTATTTGGTTTTTTCTGTCTGACTTATTTCACTTAGCATAATGCCCTCAAAGTCCCACCATGTTGCTGCAAATGGCAAGATTCCATTAATTTTTATGGCTGAATAATATTCCAGCTTTGTCTGTTTCTTATTGTTTCTTTTTGTTTTTCTGGGGCTTCTTTGCTTTTTTTTTTCTGTGCTTGGCTGCTTTCTTTAGAGTTCCTGTTCCACCAGAAACATATGTGTGGAATACAGTTTTAATAGAGACTGTATATATAAGGGGGGAAAAGAAAGAGAAAGAGACAGACAGGAGACCAGGAGAGTGGAGTGAGAAGTGAAGGCTGAGATTTTGGAGGGAGAATATTTGGGAATATTCACAAGAACAAAAATAAGATGTTAGCTGATTAGGGTGTTTTGTTTTGTTTTTTAAACGCGAAACTTCCCCAGGAAAAAAGACTGCCTTGCTCATCAGTTTAGATTCTCAGAGGCTCTGACACACTGACAGCGGGGAAACACGAAGGAACGCCAGGCAGACAGTCAGAAGAGGATTGAGAGGCCCGCTCTCCTATCTCAGGAAGTCACTTCCCCTCTGTCCATTTATGAACGGAGAACAATAATTCTTCGCGTGACCAGCACAAAGTTGCGTCTCGGTCAGTCTGAGCATAATACCATTTTTTTAAAAAAGGATCAGTCTTGCAGCGTAAACGTGCTGAAAGGTGATGCCATGCTTTACTTACATCTCATGAGGAGATGCCAGAGGATTCCATCCAGACATTTATGAAATTTAGAACTACTCTCTCCATCTCTCTCATAGTACCACTCCCAAAAGAGCAGCTGTCCTCAACCTCATTTCCTCCTCCTAAATCCCAGCTCTCTGGAGACTCGACTCCCTCTTCCTCTTTTCCTCCTTTCTTCTCCTCCCTGCTCCCTCCCTGAGTCCTCACTTCTCTCTTCCCACCGCAGGCACCTCTCCAGTAAACCACCCAGACCAGCTCAGTTCTCCAGTTCTCTGCCTCACCTGCCCCACAAACATCCCAAGAAGAGGGTCAGGTGCAGGGCAAGCTGATAGAGAGCTCCTCTCACGAGGCCAAGGTGGGGGGAGGCAGTGAGTACCTACATATGACCACTTTTTAACCCCATATTACAGATATCACACGAGGCTGTTGTGAAGGTCAATGAGATGATACTTACACCCAACACTCCACACCTGGAAGGGGTATTTATTATTTGTCACCACCTCCCTTATCATGATTTCCCAGCACACTGCCAAAGTATCCTGGGTTTTAATTGTCAACCCTATAACTGCTATGTCAGGGAGGAAAAACAACTTTCCCTCTACCCTCTTAGGTTTATGTCCTGGGGGCCTGTGAATTAAATTGATAAAAGACAGGTTAACAGGAGAAAAAAGTTAATTTATTTGGGTAACATGCATATACACAAGAGTGCTCAGTGATGAGTAGCTCAGAGGTGGTTGGAATTTGAGACTTCTAGACCTAACTTAGTAGGGAAAAGGGAGTGGGGGTGAAAGGTTCTGGTGGGAGGGACAAATCGGTTTCTTTACATAAAAAAATGGGTTTTTAGGAGAACAAACAAGAGATAAGAAAGTTTCTGCAGGCTTAAAAACAGAACTACTATATGATCCAGCAATTCCATTTCTGGATATTTACCCAAAGAAAACAAAACACCAACTAGAAAAGATATATGTCCCCCTCCCATGTTCACTGCAGTATTTTTTACAATCGCCAAGATACGGAAGCAACCTAAATGTCCATTGATAGATGAGTAAATAAAGAAAATGTGGTGTATATATATATATACATATATATATACACACACGTATTCATAATAAAATATTGAAACATAAAATATAGTATTATATATTTAATTTATATAATTAATTTATTTAATATTTATTTATTATAGATAAGCTATTATCTATAATAAAACATTATTCTATAATAAAATATTCTTCGGCCATCAAAAAGAAAGAAATCTTGCCATTTGCAAAAACGTGGACAGAACTTCAGGGCATTACGCTAGGTGACAGAGTCAGAGAAAGACAAATACCACATGATCTCTCTTACTTGTGAAGTCAAAAAATAAAATAAAAAGCAAAAACAAACAAGGAAATGAAAATACCCAAGCTCACGTATACGGAGAACAGACTGGTGGTTGTCAGAGGCAAGGGTGGGCAATGGCGCTGGGGGGGATGGGAGAAGTGGGTAAAGAGGATTAAAAAGTCCAAACTGCCAGGGCACCTGGCTCGTCAGTGGAGCATGCGACTCTTGATCTTGGGGTCATGAGTTTGAGTCCCACGTTGGATGTGTTCAAACTTCCAGCTATGAAAATAAAGTAAGTCATGGGGATGTGATGTAAGTATGGTGGTAGTAGTTAACATACTGTATTGTATATTTGAAAGTTGCTAAGAGAATAAATCTTAGAAGTTTTCATCACAAGAAAAAAATCGTAACTGTATAGCGGCGGATGTTAACGCGATCTATTGTGGTGATCACTTTACAATATATATAAAATATCGAATCATTAGGTCATACACCTGAAACTAATATAATGTTATATATCAATTCTATTGCAATAAAAAAAAAGACAGTTTCTGGTAAGGTTTGTCTATATAGGTATGAGTGGTCTGCTTCCTTCAGGGCCATAAAACTCCCCCAAAGAAGGAATCTGGGATAGGTTTTATTTGCATTATCCTTTCTGGGAGTAGATCCACCCCGAATTTATGGCAGCTTTAGTTCCCAGAAGTCGCTGCTTTTAGTAGATAAGGGAAGCTCCAATAACCAATGACACTTCTTTCAGCATCTGCTGAATCTCAAATATCTTCGGTTTAAAATAATCTTCGTATTAACTCCGGGGTTCCAAGTGGGTTCCGTCAGCTACACCAAAAGATAAAGTAAAAAACAGATAGATATAGATACATATCTCAACTTATCCATTTTGAAAGAAATGTTAAAGTAAATTACACAGTAAGATTCTAGGGATGCGAACATCGTGGTGCTGGTCCATAAGTTACCAAGTGAGGAATGTCATTCCCAGCCCATGATGAAAAACGCACTGATAGGGCAATCTGAGCTAGTCTCGATTCATGGCTAGGGCTGCACCTGAGACAGAGAGTCATCTCTCAGCTGTCCCTCCCTTGCTCGGGAGGGAAAAGGCATGCACGTGGCTCCTCTCTAGCCTGGAGGGTACCTAAAACTCCCCTTTTCAGATCCTATCTATCTTGTAAGCCTTCTGTGTCCCCTCCTGTGAACCATCACAGAATTTTTGTTGTGTGTATGGACGATCGGGCACTTAACCTTGGATGATATAATTTCCCAGAGGTACAGATCTAGTTTCTCACCGAGATGGAAAGCTTCTGGGACAAGATCCAGGTTATATTCTCTGCGGCATCTCCCACTGCACCTGATCTAATGCACCTTCTCCGCACATACGTATTGACAGAACAGGGTTAGAAGGCCTGTGAAACAGAGCTTGGGCTGGATTGTGATTAATATTTCAGCAGGAAAGCCACTGAACAGGTAGAATCTTCTGTATCTAAGCAAACCACAACGGGATAACTATAAAGTTGTAGAAAAGCCAGGATTCGCCACAAGACTCTCTGGAGAGATCTCAATGGTAACAGACCTTAAAACAGCCTCCTTCTTCTTTCCAGCTAGTTACTGAAGTCCTAGTTCCTCTCTGATAAAACACAGAGAGTGTTCTCAGGTACAGACTTAATTAAGCTTCTCAAATATTTCACGTTATCCAGAGATACTATGTTATGCTTCCAGGCTGTGTCATCGCTATTGGGTGTAACAGGCAGTGCTATTAGCTCCGATCTCCCTCTTGATGGTGTCATCATCAAAATTATATAGACAAACAAACGAAAAGCAGGAACAGACACATAAGTACAGAGAACAAACTGATGGTTGCCGGGGGGGAGGAGGTAGGGGATGAGTAAAATGGGTGAAGGGAAGTGGGAGATACAGGCTTCTAGTTATGGGATGAAAGGTACAGCATAGAGTCAATGATACTGTAACAATGTTGCATGGTGACAGGTGGTAGCTACACTTTGGTGAGCACAGCATAAAGTATAGACTTCTCCAATCACTACGCTGTCCACCTGCAACTAATGTAACATTGTGTGTCAACTATACCTCAATTAAAAGAAAGAAAGGAAAAAAATAGAGGCTGTTCATTTATTAATTCTTAAGACCACAACTGTCTTTTAATAATACAACTATGATGTCACTGACCAACATTTCTAAGTGTCCTCTTTTCTTTCTTTTCCTTCACTGTTTCTGGAAATTTGGCTGAGAAGACTGTAATTTTTTAAACACAAAGGCCATTGAGTGTCTCACTGGGTTGAGCATCTGCCTTCGGTACAGGTCATGATCCCTGGGATTGAGACCCACGTGGGGTCCCTGATCAGCAGGAAGTCTACTTCTCTCTCTCCCTCTGCCCCTCCCACTCATGAGCTCTCTGTCTCTCTCTCTCTCAAATAAATAAATAAAATCATAAAAAAATAAAATAAAACCAGATTCCAGCTTCTCTTGAATAGCTTTTCGATCTGACTACCTGGGGCTGGTCTTCCACCTGGCAATAATTGGCTGGACTTGGGATGTTCTTTAGATGAGGCCTCTAATCCTCCTGTTGCCCTATTATCTTATTTACTTGGTCCTATAGCTTTTTAATTTGTGACTCTTTGGGTAAAGGGAATGTTAAGGAGAATAAGAGCAGGGAGAGAAAAGAAACAAAGAAGGGGAGAGAGAGGAAAAGAAAGAAGCAGCAGGAAGTGAAGAGGAGACCCAAGAAAGCTGGAGGGAGACCCAGGCTTTGAGGCAGCCCAAACGCAGGTCCTCCCCTGCAGCTGTGTGGACGCCAGCTCCCAGCATAATCTCTCTTGCCAAGAAATCCCACAGAAAGTCCAGCACATGTAGGAAGGGGTGAGGCGCTTTGGTTGCGGCTGGAGTGAAACTCCACCTGAGGAAGACATCTGCCATGACATTGAAACACATAGGCAATAACTGAGTAGCCCAGAATGTCCCCACTGGCTGGTCACCAGAGCTCATCAGAAATGCATACTTCCCTCCGGTCACCTGTGTCTGTCCCCACCAGGTAAACACGCCACACCTGCCAGGCATCATATCAGTCCATGACATTAACAATACTCTCTGTCCTTTACTCCACTCTGCTCCCTCCCTGTCAAGGTGTCAAAACAGACCTTCACATGGGCCTGTGCCTTTGACATAGGCTGGACTGCTGTGACCACAGACAGAAGATCACCTCTGCTCAGGTGAGGTTGAAAGTCAGATCTGCAATGTGGAATACTGAACCCTCCAAGATCCACTTGGATTCCCCTGATTATATTGATCACGTCCCTTTTTGTGAGGCAGCCTTCAGAACATCAGGGCTGCCACAGTTACATCCACCTATCAAGAGTATTTCAAGAAGTCCATGTTCTCCAAACCCCGGCTCTCCATGATGCCTCAGGCCGAACGGAAGTTTCAGAAAAGTCAAGAGGGCAAGTGATTTGAACTATAGAATGCACACGTGCGACAAGGCGATGATATCAGACGAGCCAAGAGTTAAGACATAAAATAAATCCTACTTCAAGATAAAGTGGAGGGGCGACTGGGCTCTCTAACCCGCGTTCCCAGCACTGGGCCTCCATTAAATAAATCTCTGCGAAATGATGGATTGGACGAGTAGAACGGCCAACTGAATGCAGTGCCTACTGTTTAAGAGATAAACAGAGTTTTCACCACCTTTTTTATCCTCTACGTTTTATAGTTTGCCATTTCCGACAGCCTCCAACAAGCTCTCTTATTAGCCTAGGAGGGATAATTTTGATAAACAAGCACATATTATTCAATACTTTGGGGCTGTTTGCCTAAAATCTGGATTCATTGATCGGCTCCGGTGCTCAGATGGGAGGCGCGGACTGTTGTAATCTACATGTAATAGGCATTATGAGATTTAAGAAAAATAGCTAAGGCTGCAGTTGAGTCAGTTTAGGACAGATCATTATAAAATTCCATTATCACCGCTACAAGTTGGACTATTTGTCATCACAGAAGAGATGACAAGCTCAGAAATACTACATTTGTTATTATCAGATGATAAATGATATTCCATTAAAGCGGCAATACATCATCGGCAAAGCTGCAAAGAAGATATCAAACCTATCAGGACTTGACTTATAATTTAATTTTCAAAAGCTGTCAACTAAAATTCCAAAGGCTAAGCATTTTCATTTTTAAAGTTCATCTTATTTATTTTCCTCATCTGTTAGTCTAATTTCAGTGATATGGCAAAAATAACTGATTATGTGCAATGTATAATTCTCTTCTTTTGATTAGGTAATATATCAGGTGTCACTTAGGTATTAAAAATTAAATGACAGATAATAAAACAAGAGAGTCCCATAAAACACACCTTATTTTGATTTACTCACGTTTTGAAATATAACAGTAAAGGACAGGTCAATATTTGTTAAAGACACACACATGCCACAAAAAAGCATATTTACTCATTATTGAGCACTCTTTCATGCCATCTACGGGGAAGCTGAACATGCTTTTCCATTTGGTGTTTATAAAATCTTTTCACAGATAAACAACTATTCTTTAGCTCAATTCTATAAATCACACTCACATATTCCTTCTATTCGTGCAAGTGCTTATACTTTCCCTGTTATTATCATTGTTACCAATATTAAGCACTCAAATGCTGCCCGGGACAGCAACAACTCTTATCAGTTTCTACTGGTGCGAGCATAATTTCAATTTATGTGTGTCTTGCTCACGACCTCAGACTTGCAAACTTATCAGAAAATGTTTGTGGATGGCTCAATACTAACTATATGAACAGAATCCGCACATCTGAGAGCTTAAGAGCAAGTCCTAAATCATTGTAGCGGCTCAGAGAAGGAACTTGCCTGGAGTCACACAGCAAGGGAGTAAAAATGATGACAGAAGAAGCCATGATCCTAAATGCCTATTCTAATGTTTTCAATGTAACTAACATTATGCTGATTGACGACATCTGATGAGAAATGGGACTCTTAATACTCAGGATTTGGCCAAGGGTCCAGCTTGTAGTTGGACCTTTAAGTCCTTAAAGTTCTGTTAATGGAATGGATGTATAACGGACATATGGATGGATGGGTGGACAGATGGATGGATAGATGGATGAGTGACTCTCTAGTTCTCTGATACTCCATTTGGGAGCCTGGTTCATTTAAATAAAACCTCTGGAGGCAGACCCAATCCCATCTTCTGCGATGCAGAATGTAAGCTCCTTCCCATTATGATGTTGCCTATGTCTGAGATCTTACAGATCACTCCCTGGTACCCTAGCAAGGCAGGGGGATCTCTGCGCAGATCATAGTTATTTATATGCCTTCAGGCAACACAGGGAAGCAAAAGAGCTGGTGCCTGGAGGTACTTCTCACTACTCATAATGACACAAAAAATGGCCCAAATAAGTAAGGCTGCAGCTCCATCTCATTGGCCCTATGGACCATGGAGGACCCATGCCTCTGTGAGACTCAATGCCATACAGGCAAAATGAGAAAAATAAGGGTTATTGAGCCAAGTTTTCCGAAAGCCAAGAGACTTCCATTCAAAGGATTATTCTTTCTTCTTCTTTTTTTAAAAATTGTGGTAAAATACGCAAAACATAAAATTGACCACTTTAACCATTTTTAAGTGTACAATTCAGGGACATCAGTTGTATCCGAAATGCTGCACAACCATCACCCACTATGTATTTACAACATTTTTCATCACTCCAAACAGAAACTGTATCTGTTAAGCCATAACTCCCACGCCCTCTTCCTTCCAGCCCCAGGGTAAACTCTAGTCTACGTTCTGGCTTTGTAAATTTACCTATTCTAGATATTTCAGGGCACCTTGGTGGCTCAGTTGGTTAAGTATCTGCCTTCAGCTCAGGTCATGATCCCAGGACTCTGGGTTCCACATCAGGTTCCCTGTTCAGCGGGAAGTCTGCTTCTCCCTCTGCCCTTAACCCCGCTCAGGGTCTCTCTCACTTGCTCTCTCTCAAATAAATAAATAATATCTTTAAAAAAAGACAGATATTTCATATAAGTGGAATCATACAATACTTGGCCTTTTGTGCAAAGGACTAGTGAAATATACCTGTTGTGAATATATAAAGTAATATATGAACTTATAATAAAAAGTACATGTCCCAAACATACCTTGCCCCTCCACCCTCCTCCACATCACACTCTTCAGATGTAATCACTGATAACAGTCTAGTGTGGATCCCTCCTGTGCTTTTCGAGGCAGGAAGACTTAAATTTCATAATGACTTCTAGAACAGACTCTGGAATCAGACCACTTACTTGTATGTGTGCCGCTGGGAAAGGTACTTCACCTCCCCAAGCCTCAATATCTGCATTTGTAAAATGGCATTGATAACAATGCCACTTTCTCACCATCGTCAGTATGAAAGGAGGTAAGTGTTTTAAAAGCCACTTAGCACAGGGTTAGGTAAACAGTAATAACTCATTAAATGGTAGCTCTGTATTAAATGAGGCTTTGGTTTTTAAGAGGAAAAATGTGATCACACCGTTCATGCTGTTTTACAACTTGCTTTTTAAAACTCATTCTTCATTAGTGCACACATACCTACCTCGTCCTTTCTTGGCTGTTGCATCATTGTAAAGGACTGTAGTTCATTCTCAAATTATGGCCTTCTGATATTTGTATTTTATATTATAAAGTTAATGGAGCTTGCCATTCTGGAGCCAGCACTGTTCCTAAGTGGGTCGACACAATCCCAGGATTCTAATAATAATGATAACTAGAAGAAATGAATTATTTAATGAACTCCAACCATAGTCTAGGCATTGTGTCAGTGGCTTTGTATATCTTATCTCTGATCCTCATTACACCGTTCTGCCTCTGTTGGAATTGATCTCAAGGGTGGATGGCCCTGTTTGGGCGGATGGTGCCTACAAGCTGGCAGGTGGGTCTTGGCATTCTGAAGAGCTCCCCTATCCAACAGTGATTCACTGGGCCGTGAACCAGTCCTTGATGAAATCCACCAGTCTTGGCTTGCTCATTTTCTCTTCAAATTTTGGTCCAAGGAGGGGAGAAGAAAGCATGGAGGGAAGATAGCTAGTGAATGGGGCTTGGAGATAATCCATTTCTTTCTCTAAGTAACACTGACCTTAACCTTCTGGTTTTGGGGTGAAGCTGAGAAGCAGAGATATTTTAAATGAGTGGGATTTTATGTAGATACCAACAAACAGAAGTATGGATAGAAGACAAGGAAGCTTTAAAACCACCTTCTATCTTCCCAATCCCTAGTGTGAAAGAAGGGGAGGGTCCCTGTGTAAAGGCAATTTCAGGTTATAGTTTTCCAACAGTCAAGCAAGAAGCTGCTTACGTTGACTATGAAGAAATTGGAGCAGGGACAGTCCAACAGCCCATGGGGTCCCGAGGAGACTGGGACTTTCATCCCTGTCTAGCCAGGAGGGAAAAAGCACATCTCCCATTAAATGCTGGCAATTGGGAATGAGTTGCTACCCTGTTGTCCTACTGCCCCAGAGAGTGGGCTATCAGGCTCTTAAGTAAGCTGGGTGTTGTCCTGACTATTGTTAAGAATATCCATTCCAGGATTGGGTGGCCCCTACTCAAGCAACTCACCAGTCTTTATAAAAATATAGAGAAATAAAAGCCAATTACCCTTTTACTCTTCAATTAGTAGATATTAATGTATATATTGGTATCTCAATTCAAACCCTGTCATATAATCCAGTTGCACCGGTCACCTTTATATTTCAAATTCGCAAGTTTCAACTACTTTCATTACACAGTGACATTTTCCTAGAGTAGCCCAGGCCCTAGAAAAAGGAATTTTCCCAGAGGCCTCTTGTCAAGAGTTGATTTTTTTTTTAATTGCCTGGAATTTCATTTATCCTCTTATCTTTGAAAAATTCTTCCCAGTCTTCCCTGCCATATGTAAGTCACGCTAACTCTATGAAATCTTCCCCATCTACTCCAACCCACTGATTTCTTCTTTTTGATTAATTCTTACACCATATTCTGGGCAACAATGTTTGGGGCATAACCCTTCCTCTCATTGTTTGGTTAGCCTGTAAGTGCCTTGGGAAAAATGACAATTCATCATTTTCCTTCTACATCCACTACAAGTCCTACCACAGTCCTGAGTGCCTAGACTGGGCACAATGAATATGTGTAGGTTATGATCCAGAGTCAATAACAACAGAAAATCCCCACTTGGAAGAAGGAAAACAAGATCCACTTTCCTTTTATTCTTAACCCAGTAATGAAATCCTTGAGCAAATGCTTTGTTTTTACAGTGGAATCTTAATCAGGTGCTGGAATTTCAAGAAAGAATATCGTTTATTCTTTATTTGGTCTCAGTTCTTACAATGTATGACTTAAATGGGCCAGGCTGATAAACATTTGTGAGTTCAAATATGACCTCCAAGGACAGCATCTCAGAGCAAATTCAGATGCCGGTATACTTCAGATGGGAAAACTGAGGCAGCTTGAGAAATGGTCTGGTAAAGCAGTCTTTACCAAATGCAGTTGGAATTATTTGTACAAGAAAAGGTCTTGGTGGTCAAATAAGGTTAAGGAAACCAGAATTAAACAAATTTATTTGTATTTATTCATTGCAAGATTTCTCAATACCTTTAATACGCTTATAACCTCCAAGAGGGGACGTTAATATGCTGAATTTCAGGTTCTTTATCTGAAACCTCTCTCTATGGAGTATCTCTGGGTCTAGAATACCCCCAAGTAATATTTTTTGACCTCTCCTCTATGGTCATTCATGTGATCTGAAGCCCTCCACTGAGGTCTTTTTTTTTTTTTTAACTTTTTATTTGTTTGAGAGACAGAAAGTGAGTGAGTGACAGAGCACGAGCTGGAGGAGGGGCAGAGGGAGAGGGAGAAACAGGCTTCCCGAGGAGCAGAGAGCCTGACGCGGGGCTCGATCCCAGGACCCTGGGATCATGACCCAAGCCAAAGGCAGTCGCTTAACTGACTGAGCCTCCCAGGTGCCCCATCCATTAAGGTCTTCTGACCAAGCACTAGGCTCCCTTGATTTCCATCAAGACATCAAGTTAGAGAGAGTGGTTCCCATCTACCCCACCCTATCACCTGCCTGTGCAGAATTCTCTATTACAATAAACACAGTATGTTCAGGAGAACGCAATTCACGTATAATATCTGTGCTACTAAACCTGTTTATCTCACAGACTGAGTATGTGATGCCATTCCCAAAATGCTATTCCTCAATCACCATCACAGTATCTACATATAGTAATGTTATTATCCAATCATCCAGTCACCAGATAAAACATGTGGTGAGGCCTGCCGAAAATGAAACCCCTGCTCTCAGAGCCCAGATACCAGACCCCCAAAGACAGGATGATGGGGGTGGGGTGGGAGGAGTGGTTAGGAATGAACAGCAAAACAAACAGAAAATGCCTAAAGTTTCCCATTGTGTTGAAAATAAAATGTATTCCTATGATTTTGCTAAGAACAAATACACAATTATTATTTGAGGCTGGATCCACACAAGTACATATGCAGAAGTTAGATAACTTCCTCAGGGTCACACTCAGGTATACAACACAGGGCAAGATGAGGGACTGCCCACTCGAGGCCAGTCAGCCCTCTCATTCCGAGTCCTGTGTAATCAGCTGGGAGTCCTATATTCTAAGAAGTCAAGTGGCAATTTTCAAAGTGTGAGGAGGAAAGTGAGGGCAATAAAAATGAGGTTGTGCAAGGAGCATAAGAACTGGTACTGTTTCTAGATAGTTGTTAGGTTGCCAGGAGATCTGCCTTCTGACCTTAGTTCTAAGCACAGAGCTTAGAGCATGGGGTGGGGGCTGGGGACAGACGAGTTTGGGTTCCAGGCACAGAGGAAGATACCTGACAAAGACATGAGAAAATAGAAGGAACTGCCTCTTGCATATGTAAACGTCTCCTCATGAAGGACATTTAAAAAGAGATTAGGCAACTTTTTGGGCTTTACATTTAAAGCAGCTCGGAGAATGGGGTAAGCATATAACCGAGACCACCAGGAATGTTTTTAGGACCCACTCTAAAACTTTTTCCAGGCCTCCTGGCAAGGGCACAGAGGCTCAAAGTGTGCATTCAGGTCCTGTTCGGTCAGGGCCAGGACTGGGTACCTGCTTCCCCCAGCTCCTGTGTTCCCTGGATCATAGTAGATCTCTCCCAGCTCTGTCCCAGCTCTGAGAGCCTCTGAAGAATCTATGCTATCTTCCTTTAACTAGCCTGTTGCAAGGTCATACAGTCTCCACCTCAAGGAAGTCCCTTCCCATCTCTTCACCCTGATTCGCACCCCTGTGACATGAGGACATTGCACCAGAGGGCACCTGGGGTCCTTCCTCTCTGACCTGACATTTCATGGTTTTATTGATGCTTATGAATCAGAGCTAGAAGACGACTTAGAAACACTTGAGCTAAAACATTTGAGGGGCGCCTGGGTGGCTCAGCCAGTTAAGCGGCTGCCTTTGGCTCAGGTCATGATTCCAGGGTCCTCCTTGCTCAGCAGGGAGCTTGCTTCTCTCTCTGCCCCTCCCCCTGCTGGTACTCTCTCACTCTCTCTTGCTCATATTCTCTCTCTCTCTCAAATAAATAAAATCTTTAAAATTTTTTTTTTTTAATTTTAAAAATAAAACATTTTAACTTGCAGATCCTTCAAATGAAAAACACACCTTTTTACTCCAATCTCAGTTATAAACATCAGAATGCAGGTTTTGGGCGGAAAGAAGGGATTCCAAGAAATAAAGCACGTTCAGGGAGTTTTAGAAAAGAGGAGTGGGAGGGCTAGGTGTGGAGACCAAAGAGCTGAGACTGGGCTCTGAGGAAAAAGGACAGAGACGGAAGGCTTGAAGGGAAGGGCATGCCCCAGTCAGTCCCAGCTAGGCGCTGGTTCCTCCAAATACGCTGAGAGGAAGTCGAAAGAACAGGCCTTTTTTGGGCCACCTCCTAAGGGCTACGGGCAGCCCTCTCCGATGACCATTTCTCCTGTGGCTGCGTCCCTTCACCTGGTGCCACCATGGCTTGCGTTCTCTCCGTTCCTTCCTTCTAGGCCTCGGCTTCCCCAGCTGGACTTTCTTGATTAGCTGTCCCATCCACCTCAACAAACTCTGCGCTCCACTGGCACCCACAGCAGCTGAGCTGTCAGGGTCCTATGCACCCCCAGGAAACCACCTGGGAGCTGACATGCAGAGTTTCCACATATCAGCCACCTACAGATCCCCTAGGGCCTTCTTAAGAACAACACTCCATTGATGAGAAGAAAGAGCTGGTGGAGGAGGACGGACCTCAGTTTCCTGGCCCCAGAGGGTTCCTTCAAAGAGGTTTACCAAAGAGCCTTCCCAGTAGGATTTGCCTATTTCTCCATCACAATGTTCCTCCTTGAACCACCCTTGATGGCCTTGCCCTTCCCTGTCGCGGGTCTTCACTTTCTCACAATGCTTCCTGGCATCACCCTGCCAACATATTACTTAGACCTAAACCCTTAGGAAGGCGGCTACTTTTAGAAGGACCACAGGCTAGGATACCCATTGAATTCCACGTCTGCCATTTTGGACCCTGCTAGGTGTAGCCCCACCACTGAGTCCCTTTGCAGGGGACTTAGAAGGGAAAACAATAGCAGGGCCCAAGTGGAAGGTGCTGTGAAAACCATAGCCCTGAGCACCATGACCATCCCCCCACCCCCATCCCATGCATTCATCTCTGTCTTCTTTTTCAAATTTGATTTTAAATATTTACAGCATCATACATCTTCCCCACCAGATATTACTAATGAACTGTTATTGTCTGCAAAACCTACCAGATGAGTGATGGCCAACTTAAAAAGAGCATCAATGTTTTATTCGTAAAATAGAAGCTGGAAACAGAAAATGCTTATGCGTTTTTAGGCCTTTCATCATTATTATTATCGATCCTCTAGTAGAGAGGAGGCACTCTGGCAATTAGCAAAATCCAACAGACCTGGAGATTCCACATGGCACCAACAAAAATTTTATAACTATGTAAATGTTTTATCTGCTTAAATCAGTAAGTGGGACACATTTCAAGAAAATGTAAATTAAAAAAAAAAGAAAATGTAAATTTTCAACTTGCAAATTTCAAGAAGAAAATGGAATGTTCAATATCTCACTGACAAAGAAGGAACTCCATATAGTGGCCTGTCCCGCCAGAGAGAAGGCTGTGGGCTCCCCCAGCTATTATTAGCTTGTATTTCTCCTCCAAGGTGAAAAATCAGAGAGCCTGGTAGGCATTCACACCAGCGTCCTAGAGTTGACCTGCGTCCCACCCCACATCTACGCTGCCTTTCCTCTCCCACTGCTTGCTCATAGTGGGATTCCCAGTTTGAGGCTCCCATTCTGACTTGGGGTCAGCAAACAGCAGAGGGTGCCTAATGGTGATTGAACTCAGGGAGCCACATGGATTAGAGGTCAACGCTCAGCTGGCCTTATCAAGGCACACCAGTTATCCTCTCTGAATCTCAGTTTATCTTTTAGGTGGAGATAAGAATGTCCACCTATTTTGCAGGTCAGTGGTATGAGTGGCTATTCCCTGGCCAGCACGCAGTAAAGGGTTCCAGGATCTACTGTCTAATTCTTTCTGGTTATGGACAGACCTACATCTTGAAATGTTTTACCTTTGCCGAAGGAATCTCCTTATTCCAGGTATACAAACCTAGCTGAGATCATGGCCTTCAAGTGAGTTAGAAAGCCCTTATACCATGGACTTAAGGCTTTTATCAGCAACAATTCCCTTCCAGGGTGACAAGGAGTGGCCGGGCGCCCATGCCCACCACGCAGACCAACCACGGGTGGCTGTGTGCTCTTAGGATAATATATATGGCCCGGGTCTTTAAGAGTGTGAACCTGAGGTCCAGAAGTTTTGGGTTTGAGACTTTGCTTTACCACTGTCTAATCTGTGTGTCTGAGGAAAATAGCTTCTCCTCTCTGGGCCTTATTTTACTCCTCTTTAAACTAGCAGACTGAGGCTGTCTTAAGAGTTCAATGGGATCAGTGCATGAGGAGTGTTTAGCACAGGACCAGACATGCAGGAAGTGCTCAGGAAACGCCAGCTGTTAGTATTACTCGAGTCTTAGTTCCTTGTCTATAAAACAGGATGAGAGCCCCTTGCCCTGCCCACCCCAGAGGCCTATAGGGAAACTCTTCAGAGGATGGCTGTGGCATCATTTTGCAGTCTCAAAGCATGATGCTCTCGCTTTTTCTGTGCGGGATTCTGGATGACCCACTGGAAAGATCATGATTCAAATGAGCACTGTCCAATCACAATAAAGAAAGAACGTGTGTGTGTGGTTCCACTTAACCGTGTTCTAGTGGAGGTCGTTGCCTGAGTCGTAGCAACTGATCACCCAAACCCCGCCTGCCCTCACAGGGAGCTGATAACTCTCTATTCTTCCACTGTGTTCTAATTTCCTGAAATGAGAGACCTAGCTCTTTTTGGAGGGGAAAGTCTCCAGCTAGACCTTGGGCAGAGCAAAGCAGAGATGAGGCCCCGAGGCATGCTGGGAAAGGGGCAGTCCTCTGCTGGGAGCGGGTAGGAGAAGGAGGTGGTTGATGTCTCTAGGGTCACTGTACCCTTCCTTCCAGGTTAGGCTGATTATAAGGCAGCTAAGATTCAGTCATCAAGCTTGGCACTGTGGGTGACAGAATAATTTAATGCCTTCTGCAGGAGGGATGAGTCAGCTCTAACACAGACATTTTACAATCTCCTGTGCAGACAGCCCCTGAATCCACCTCAAGGAGTTACTTATCTCTGTGTCCTCGAAAACACAGAGCACGGTAACCGGCATGTACGCATAAAACAAGCATCCACTGATGAAAGGAGGGCCAGAGGGGAGAGCGGACAGATGAGCAGAGAGCAATGAAGCTAAAGCGAGAAGATGCATGCTGGAGCCCATGTCCAGAGACAAGGGCCCTGGATTCCAGATCGGGTAACTAGGTTAACGTGGCAAAGCCTGCAATATTTTGCTTCATAGGAGGTACCCGTTCTATGAGAGATCCAGCAACCAGGACACACATGCCGTCACACCCTCTCTAACCTATGGGGTCCATTCGGGTGTCAAGAATCAGGCAGAGAACGAGGCTCTGAAGTGGGGCCGAGGGGCATGGTATGAGTGGCAGACTCCTGCTTTCCAGCCCCAAACCACACGTTCCTTCTCTCACTCCCTATGGCTCCAGAAATGACACACCTGATTTGGGTTTCCAGGCTGCAGACAGATCAGAAGCGCTCACATTCTTACACAGATGGAAAACTGAAAGCAACATCAAAGAGGATGAGTTTGAAGAGAGGGAGCCTGACCTCCCCCAAGACTTCCCTGTTCTGGCTGGATCTCCAAGAGGCCTCGGGACACACTTCTTTTTCGTTTACTCACCAAGGTTTGGTTCAGTCAGTTCCCATTTGCAGCAAAGGGTGCTCAGTTACCACAAGGGGTGACTCTCCCTCATCTGCTTCATTCTCAGACCCCAAAATGCCTCAAATGGGCTAGCTACCGGTGCCCTTCTCTCCCTGAGGAGAAAATGAGTAAATCTTGTGTCAACAAAGGTACTTTCTTTCTACACACCACACCCACCTGATCTAGCCTTTCCCCAGAAGCACTTCTGCTGGGCCAAAACCTATGATATACCATCTCCCTTCTCAGGAAGCTGGGGAAATTGGGTTTGCTTTCTAAGGACCTGGATTACAGTAGTGAGAATTACGGAGGTAATTGGCATGTTTGGCAATGTTTGGTGCTTGGCATGTTTCCCTGTTCACGAGGCACACCACACTTCTGGGATGTGGGTAACAGGCATCTAGAACTCAACAACAGGTGGAAAGCCACAGGTTCCCAGGCAGCACCCCCTATCGATTCCAATAAACCAGCCACTCTGGTAACTAATACACATTTTGCCACAGCTCCTTTGAGATTTAACTCTCATGGGTTTCTGATTATAAATCATCAGGGAAATTTTAACTGGTAGCAGTGCACATACAGTTAATTGAGTCATTTGTTCCCAGGATGTCAGCCTTTGCTGCTATTTCTATTCTGAACACTGACTCATACTGTTAATTTAAACTGTGTGTGTAACTGTGGAGATTTCATTACCTTTGGCATTCTTTTTTGTCCTAGAAAATCTAATTTCAGAACAGAGAGGGGAAGGTAAAACAGACTTCTACTCCCTGCACTCAAATCTTTCACACGTACAAAACTCTCTATTGGTCTGTTGGAAGAGATCCCCGCTGGTCCCATTTTCTACCTTGTTGTTCAATGAAGTAAGGAAGGTGTGGCTCTGGGAGACATGAGGTGGCATGCCTTTCCTGCCAAGGGAGCCAGAACGCAGACTCTGCATCGACCTTGACTCTGAGCGATGGTTTATCAGGCCGCAGGAGAAGAGGGTTCAACTGGCCCCAACTCTGCGGCACCTTCTCGTTTTGACATTCCAGAAAAATCATCCTGTGTTATCCTATTCCTGCAGGGGCGCCACACAATATTAGTTTACTCCTTCATCAGTTCAATCAACAGATAGTTACCAAGCACTTCTTTTGGTGCCAAGGAATAGCTAGATGTTTAAAAAGCTATGAATTACAGCCATTAAGAGAATGACTCTGGTGGCAGAAGGCTTATGTCTGAATCCTGGCTTCCCATCTTACTAGCCACACAAACCTGGACAAGTCACTTCACCTCTCTATGCCTCGATCTCCTTATCTATAAAATGTGTCAATAACCCTATCATGTAGAGTTATTGTAAATATTAATGAGTTTTTTCAGACAAAGCACTGAGAGCAATGTGTGTCACGTGACATACGTTGGTTTTGTTGTTGTTCTAACACTGTGAGTAAAATCCCACATAGCCACTGTCTTTGCAGGGCCTACAGTCTTATAGAGAGACAGATTTTAATGACTCCAAACAAAGATCAAATTGCAATGACAGATTTTATACATATTAAGAGTCTATAATAAGTATATCTGACCCAGTCAGGAAAGGCTTCCCAAAGTTCAGTGTAGATCTGGAGGATAAATGGGAGTTACCCCCCAAAATGGAGGAAAAGATGTTCAAAAAAGAGGCTTCATGTGTATTCGAAGGCATGTGAAGGAACGTGGCAAGTACAATGCCCTGGTGCTGACTGAGGCTGTCATCCCGGCAACACGCTGGACTGTGTTTCTCTGTCTCCATGAAGGGAGGCATGGACACATGACCCGCTCTTGCCAACGGACTGTGAGCAGACAAGCGTGTGCCATTCCTCAGGAGAAGCCCCAGCCAATATGTAATTTGCCATGCTTTCTTCTCCTGATCAGTGCACCTCCTGCCATTGCTGATACATACGGGACCCACAGGATGACAGCAACCAATGAGCCTTTGTGCTTTTAAGAGGCTGACATTTGGGGGTTGTTATCGCGTCCTGAATGATAAAGAAAGTAGGTGTAGCTGACAGAGAGACAGTAAGGGGGAGCATGGAGGGAGGTGAGACAGGAAAAGTCTTTAGGGGTCAAATAGTTAAGAGTTTTGTAGTCCATGTTAAGGACATGTGATGCTGTCCTAAGAGCAAAGGGAAACCGCTGAAGGATCTGGAAGAAAACAACAACGACAACACACTGACTTCACAAGGAGAAAAGATGGGGAAGGAGCCAAATCATGGAGCAGTAGGAACGGATAGGTGGGAATCTGCTACATAGTTCAGGCAAGAGATCATGATGGTTTTGCTATGGTTATGGTAGCAGATGGGAAGTAGTGACGTAGCTGAGATCTATCTAGGAAATTACAATTGATGTGTCTTTGGTAGTGAACTGGCTATGGCTGTTGAGAGAGAGTGAGGCTCCCAGTTTGCTAGCTTGTCCAACTGGATGAATGATGGGGCCACTAACGGGATGGGTTTCAATAAAAGAGAACCCCAAAACAGGTCTTCAGTTAGTGAAAAGTTCCTAGTGTCCAGAAATGGTTTTCAGCAAAGGGCTTATGCCAACATTTCATTCAACAGCAAGAAAAAATTCAACCCTATCGGAAAGAGGAGGTATTTTTTAAACAATTCCAAGCATTTCATCATTAAAGCAAAGAAAGAGTTTTCTTCAAAAAAAAAAAAAAAGAATTGTCTTGCTCTCACCCAAAGAAAAGCATCTAGAAAAAATATTTTCTCTGTCATTTTTGTAGAGGTGGGGGAGTTTTCTTCTCCACTATGTATTATGATGAAAGTATGAGATTTCTCATTAAGAAACCAAACAAGAGGGGTAATCAGAAGGGGGAATGAAGACAGCATGGTACTGGCACAAAAACAGACACATCGACCAATGGAACAGAATAGAGAACCCAGAAATGGACCCTCGGCTCTTTGGGCAACTAATCTTTGATAAAGCAGGAAAAAACATCCGGTGGAAAAAAGACAGTCTCTTCAATAAATGGTGCTGGGAAAATTGGACAGCTACATGCAAAAGAATGAAACTTGACCACTCTCTCACACCATACACAAAAATAAACTCCAAATGGATGAAAGACCTCAATGTGAGACAGGAATCCATCAAAATTCTAGAGGAGAACATAGGCAACAACTTCTATGACATCGGCCAGAGCAACCTTTTTCACGACACATCGCCAAAGGCAAGAGAAATAAAAGATAAAATGAACTTATGGGACTTTATCAGGATAAAGAGCTTCTGCACAGCCAAGGAAACAGTCAAAAAAACTAAGAGACAGCCCACGGAATGGGAGAATATATTTGCAAAGGACACCACAGATAAAGGACTGGTATCCAAGATCTACAAAGAACTTCTCAAACTCAATACACGAGAAACAAATAAACAAATCATAAAATGGGCAGAAGATATGAACAGACACTTTTCCAATGAAGACATACAAATGGCTAACAGACACATGAAAAAATGTTCAAAATCATTAGCCATCAGGGAAATTCAAATCAAAACCACACTGAGATACCACCTTACGCCAGTTAGAATGGCAAAGATAGACAAGGCAAGAAACAACAATTGTTGGAGAGGATGTGGAGAAAGGGGATCCCTCCTACATTGTTGGTGGGAATGCAAGTTGGTACAGCCACTCTGGAAAACAGTGTGGAGGTCCCTTAAAAAGTTAAAAATTGAACTACCCTATGACCCAGCCATTGCACTACTGGGTGTTTACCCCAAAGATACAGACGTAGTAAAGAGAAGGGCCATATGCACCCCAATGTTCATAGCTGCATTGTCCACAATAGCCAAATCATGGAAGGAGCCGAGATGCCCTTCAACAGATGACTGGATTAAGAAGCTGTGGTCCATATATACAATGGAATATTACTCAGCTATCAGAAAGAACGAATTCTCAACATTTGCTGCAACATGGACGGCACTGGAGGAGATAATGCTAAGTGAAATAAGTCAAGCAGAGAAAGACAATTATCATATGATTTCTCTCATCTATGGAACATAAGAACTAGGAGGATCGGTAGGGGAAGAAAGGGATAAAGAAAAGGGGGGTAATCAGAGGGGGGAATGAAACATGAGAGACTATGGACTGTGAGAGGCAAACTGAGGACTTCAGAGGGGAGGGGGTGGGGGAAGGGGATAGCCTGGTGATGGGTAGTAGGGAGGGCACGTATTGCATGGTGCACTGGGTGTTATACGCAACTAATGAAGCATCAAACTTTACATCGGAATCTGGGGATGTACTGTATGGTGATTAACACAATATAATAAAATAAAATTAAAAAAAAAAAAGAAAGAAAAAAAGAAGGGGGAATGAAGCATGAGAGACTATGGACTCTGAGAAACAAACTGAGGGCTTCAGAGGGGAGGGGGGTGGGGGAATGGGATAGGCTGGTGATGGGTAGTAAGGAGGGCACGTATTGCATGGTGCACTGGGTGTTATACGCAACTAATGAATCATCGAACTTTACATCAGAAACCAGGGATGTACTGTATGGTGACTAACATAATATAATAAAAAAAATTAAAAAAAAAAGAAACCAAACAAGAAAGTAAAATCTGCTTTTTCTATTTGACTTTGTGGAAAGTAGTAGAAGCAATGCAAAACTTAAGAGTCAGAGGAGCCCGTGTGGAATCCCAGTTTTTCACTTACTAGCTAGGTGACCTTGGGCAAATTATCGAACCTCTCTAAACCTCAATTCTCTCTTCTGAACAATCAGGGTAATAACAGGAATAATAGCCATACCTAAGATGATTATGTGAATTAGATGGAATAATGTATGTGAAGCACTTAGTGTAGTCTTTGAGACATAGTAAGCGCTCATTAAATGTTAATATTTACTAGAGGGATTATCTAGCGGGGATATTGACAGGGCTTGCTGCAGAAGTTTAAGACCAGAATAAGACTATCCACTCCTCTTTCCCTATGGAGATCCTGTTCAAAACATTCTCAATATAAGGAATAGTACCTAGTTGGAGTTATAGGCTCTGCTTCAACTCATCCACATAGTTCAAAGCTGAATTGGGCAATGTCGCTCAAGCCAGAAAACTAAATAAGAGGTCTTGTTCATGTTTTCCCCTTGAACTTGCGATGGCCAGCAGTGACAGACAGAGGAAAGGAACAAAAGAGGGGGGGCAGTCCTAACTTGGAGGCTGGCTCTTCCCAGATGTTCTTGCGTGGAAGATTACTTTCCGTTCTACCCTTTACCAAACCAAGCCTGCCCACTCATAGTATGTGGACCGTTGACACTGACAAACAAGATCTACTGGCAAATCTAATAAGTACTATAATTTTGAGGCACTGTTGTACATAAAAACTATTTCAAGATCCCCATGACAACTGTAATGTGAAAACACCGGGATTTCTGTAGGATAAAAAACATTACAGGTACCATTAATACTCCTGTGGTTTGTTATGTACGTTCATAATTGAAGATTTTGGGTGGAAGTCAGCAGAGATATTATTTTTTCCCATTCAAGTTCATTTCACCCCCTTGCTGAGTGTCACCCCATATACCCCATCCTCCACAGGCATAAGGATCCCTGATTGTATAGCTACAACCTCTGCTTAATGGAACCCAGCAGCTCACAGGGTACCATTGTAACATATATATCATTTATTAGGCATTTAGTGTGTGTATCATGCAGTGCTAAGTGCCATGGAGTCATTTTGATCCCCACAACAAACCTGGTAGGTAAATATCATTACTGTTCTCATTTTCTAGACAAAGAAACTGGATCAGACAAGACACATAATCTGTCCTAAGTCAAGGAGGCAGGGAGAATGGAGTTGGGATTAGAGCCCCTGCACCCCTGCACCTGTAACTCCAGAGGCCTGGGTCACCTGGCACTCAGCAAAAGCTTTCATTCTGGTCATTCATTCAACAACCAGACCCAGGCTTGACTGCTTTCAGAACAGATCCCGTCCAAGGATATGCAGATAGGATAGATTGGTTTATCAATTTTTCAAGGTACTTAATGCCCTAGAAATATTCAAATGTTTTTGAGACTTCGCCAGGTATTTAAGAATATTCCAGGGGAAACTAAAACCTCGTGAGAGCATTGCTTTCTCGTTGCCAATGTCAAAGTTAGCCCTCGACTACATTTAGCTACTCACTGCCAATAAAAATAAAAGCAAAAGGAACTTCAGTAGCAGACATCTTCCCCTCCAAGTATCTACCCTGAGGTTAATGGCACAAAAATCTTTAAACCAGCACTCTGGAGGACTTCTCTCCTTGATTTGCTATTTGAAAATCAAAATATTGTAAACTTTCAAAGGTTGCTTTTCTGATGACAAGCGAAAAGATTCACGGATTTATTTATGTTTTGTTTTGTTTTGTTTTGGCTGGAACTAGGATATTATACATCCCTAAGAAATTCCAAGCTGCCTTCCAAGCTCTTACCTGACATCTACCGAATCTTTGAGTTTGGTTGGGTTTATCCAGGATATAACTACAGATTGTTCATGATCAGAGAAAAGATTTTTGCCCCTAAAATTGTATATGTGTATCTCTCAGAGGACGCTTGAAGGAGAAATGATCAATGGGGGGGGGGGGCTGTGTGCTCATTCACAAATGTCAGTGCATCTTTTCTCTCCAGCTAACTGTGTGGTTTCTCTGAAAGTTAAAAAAAAAAAAAAGAAATAAAGGAAACTTATAAATAAGTTCTCATTATGCTTAAAGTGGGGTTAAACACAGTTGAGAAAAAATACACTGATGAGTTTATACTGAATCCCCAAAGCTCCGTGGTATCCTGCTTCTGTTCTTAGGTTACTACTAATGGTACACATGGCTTAATTTCCCACAAAGTATGGGAAGCATGATTGTTTCCCTCCTTGGATGTTGTTACCCATTGTCATGTTGCCTTAGTTTATCAGATTAGGTTTTATCACTCCTAGAAGATAATAACCGTTTGAATAAAGCTAACTCAACTGACAAAATGTTGTTTACTTTGAGATGAAAGGGAGATAATACTCACTATATTCACTAATTTCCAAGGGGACCCTTGTAGAAGAGGCATAGATTGGGAGACATTGCATGGCCAGATATGCCAAGGAAATTAAGGGATAGAATATACACAAATCCTATAACACAGTATCTGACCCACGGTAAGTTGTAGTAACTGGGTTCGTTTTCTTTTTTGGCTACAGATAGGAAATATTTGCCAGAGGTAACCAGTTAGATCTGGTTTATCCCAGGGAGGGTTAAATGTCAAGTTGGTTCCGACACCTGTGGTGCATCCCTCCCAGGAGTTATTCAGACCCATTTAGACTACATAGTTGGGTCTTATAATGGAACCTATACTATACCATTGAGTAACCCTTCTTGGACCCTCTAAGCTCCAAGAGGACAAGGACTAAGTCTGTGGCATCCACAGCACCTGGCACATAAAAGGTGCTCGAAAATACTTACTCAGTTTAAGAATGTGTGCATGGAGAAAGCATTTTCAACTGATGTACCAGATGTCATAAGATTATAAACACTATCTGCTTCACCATCATGTGGGGGCAAATTCACGTATGGGTTCTAGGACAATCTTGTCCATCCTCTATTAAATGGAAAGAATAAACACATCATACATTCCCATTTCCTTTAAGACCAAGGGTCCCTACCACCACCAGCACCACCCGTAACAGAAACTCTCCCTGGAGCCCTTTGTCCAAAGAATCTTACTGGCTGCCTGTTTGATAAGTCCCTTCAATAGTATATCTTCAAGAGATCTGATCATGGAATAAACCAAAATATACAGATATCAAGTTCCTGTCCCGCCAAATAGTAGTAGGAATGAAATCTCAAATAACTTGGCTCTTCCTCTTTCCCTCTTCCCCGAGGAAAGGTTCTGGGGTTGAGTCAGAGTTTCACAGTATTGACAGCATAGAAGGGGGAGAAGGAAGATTGACGTCTGATCCTCTGTATTTTCTGTCCATGCCAATAACCTCTGAAACACCATCTCCCTTCTAGTTTTTGGCCACTGTTTCACAAAGGTCTCCATTTTCTCCTCAATTCTGGCTCTTTCTGGTTGAGTGCCTTTCTAGTTACTTCTGAGACATGCTTGACACTGTGGAAATTGTTTTGCCCATGACACTGGGGCATGTCTATCTCCGTAAGCCTGTTTCAGGACACTCATAGTTATCTGATCCCCCACTCTGTACCCTCCCTGACCCTGACTCCCAAGCCCAGCCCAAGTAAGTTTTATCTAGTTCCTGGAGAAACTGACTCAAGATGTTTCTTCCTAGCATCTGTCTCAAGATGTTTCTTCCCAGCATCTGTCTCTGCCTTGCCTCCCCCTTACTCTTAGGTTCAGTCCTTTAGAACATAAAACATAAGAAAGACTCATTTTTTCTCTACTTTCCACTTCCATCCCTTCTTAGCTGCAGCCTCTTTTGGAGCAGAGAAAACCTAACTTCTTGAATGGGGTCCGGTGATGTGTATTGGGGTGCGTGTGTGGGGGCAGGCAAGGGGACAGAAAGAAATCGTGGCAGGTATTTTTTGTGAAGATGGTTTCAGTAATCCTTTGCATCCTCTAACTCTGCCCCCTTGCAAAGTGACCTTCCTGTTCCACCCCATAAAGAGATGGCATCTATTTCCTTTATCCCTTGAGTCTGGGCCAACCCTGTGCCTTATCTTTGACCTGCAGAATGGAGAGAAAGTGATACTGTGTGACTCCTGAGACTCAGCCTGGAAAGACCTTGCTGCTTTCCCTTTCATCCTCTTAGAATACAGTGCCAACCAGGTGAAGCCCAGGCCAGCCTTCCTGAGGGGGAGTGCACATGAACAGATGATGGCCAGCAGGACTGCCTGACATGGTGTGAGCTTGTCATGGACCATTTGGCCCAGCTCAGCCACCAAATCACTGAAGACACATGAGTGACCCCAGGCAAGACCAGCAGAAAAGCCCACCACTGAGCTCAGCCCAAACTGCTGACCCACAAAACCATAAGTATATAAAACAGTAGTTTTCTTAAGCCATTATGCTGTGGAATAAGGTGTTATGAGGCAAGAGAAAAGTGATACAGACGTAACACCAGGAAAAGTTGGTCATGCATCGACTTATTATTGTGGTGTAGCTCTACCTTAGGGTTTTTCCCAGATATTTTCAGCGTCTCAGAATGTCCACACTTGTAAACTATTTGTCAGGAAATTTTACAACATTTAGAAGTGGAGAGTTCCCAAGGAGTCTAGACAAAAAGGCCGAAGGTGTAAACGACAGGAATAACCTCCTGGTATTAGCACTGTTCTCTGGACAGGCATAGGAAATGCTGATCACCTTCGCAAGAATTTACTGATATGTCCATACCCATGATACTGAGACACCAAAGTAACCTCATCCATCCAAAATTTACAACCTACTTGGTGGGGAAGGATTAGGATGTCAACTACTTAAAACCATTCTTCAAAAGCTGAGTTACATCTCCTAAGCTAACGTCCCTTGTCGAGACCATGTCACTAAGAGTCTGTCTGACAACCCATACACCGTCTCTTCTGTCACTTAATGTTATATTACTATGGCTCTCAGGGAAAGAGCTATCAACAGGAAGCATTTGTGATATGTTCATTGAAACACCCCCAATAATTTATTTTCTGTGTAACCTCTATTGATCACGAAAACGTTTATGTGATCTGTTTGTTAGGTCTGGGTTTGCTTGGTGATATTGATCATGTCAATTCCTTTGTGAAAAGCTACATTGATTAGTTTCCCAGTGAGCTGTTCAGGCCACTTGGAAAGCTGTCAGTGGTGATACTTGCAGTTAGAAGAGTGAGGCTCACCCATAATGTCTTTCTGAAAGGAGACTGAACAGAAGACAGATGGATGCGGACTACAACCTGTACACTAGGTAAATACCCTGCGATCCATCTCCCAGCCCCTTTCCCATAGGGAGAAAATTAACACCCAAGCAGTGAACAGTCTCTCCTCCATCCTTAACTAGCATGTGTACTGCAAAACCCATCTGAAACACAGGAGACTAAGAGACCGGTCTGGTCACTTTGAGCAGCCCCATTCAAGTACATTGGTCTGCTCTGCTCCTCTTCGGAATGGCAACTGCCAAAACTGCACAAACAGAAGCCTGCATCAGGATGGAAGACAATAAACGTGCTTTGTTATGGAAAATACAATGTGAGCCCAGGGGGGGTTAGAACAATAGGCTTCGGGGGCTTTCTGACAAAAGAATACCAGATCACAAGCACAAAGGACATTTAGTAACTCCCACTTCTTAACAACTAAAATGAATTAATAGCTTGCACACCCAAAAGAGAACAACGAACAATCTTTAAATCCTGCCTCTTGCAAGAGCGAAACAAGTCTCTAGAGGTGGGGAAGGGGGAATGGGAGAAGCAATGTTGCCACAAGATTCTGTCACTGGCTGGATCAGCTTTTCCTAAGGCAAGTTTTTTTAGACCTATGCCCCTGAAATGCACCTCAAAAGAGTTCTGTGATTGGCTAAGTTTGACTATCAGACATAGGTTAGCTTATCTGAGAAGTCCCAGGAATAAGAAGTCTCTGGGTTACACGGGACAGAAACTGGTCAGGCTACTTATCACTTGTCTATTTGATATAATCATTAATTCAATCAAGCTGATCACTCCTTCCATCCAGTGTCAGAGTTTAGGTTGCTCATCCCATAATAATGGGTTAGGTCCTGACTCTGTCACTCACTAGCAATGTGAGCAAGTTGAGTACCCTTCCAAGCCTCTCCTTTGAGGATTCATGAAAGAATACATATGCAAGTCATTGCAAATAACAGACTGCAAATAATAGACTAACTCTGATTGTTAACGTGTTCTTATAATGGATACCTGCCTTAAAAAATACCCAACTTAATATGTAGAATATTCCTATTATTAAAGCAATGCTTTGTTCTCTCTTAAAAAAGGGAGCAAATGTATAAACTAGGATGCTTAACTTAAAACAGGACCAAGAGAAAACAACAGATTGAGCAACTAAGTAAAAACTAAAAATACTTCTAAAAGAGATTATTTTGTTGTTATCCAGTGATAACAACAAAAATATATAAATCCAGAGCTAATGAATTAGTGATTTTGTTATGGTTTTTTTTTTTTTTAAGCCTTTCTTTATCAATAGGTAGAGAGAGTGCATGTGCACAGCAGAGCATGGGGCAGAGGGAGAGAGAGAGTCTCAGACTCCACGCTAAGCTGGGAGCCCGAAGCAGGGCTCCATCCCATGACCCTGAGATCGTGACCCAAGCCAGAAAGCAAGAGTCAGACGCCCAACCAGACTGAGCTACCTAGGCACCCGTTAGTGATTTTGTTTTTATCAAAGGTTTGTTGAATGCCATAACATAGGAGACAATGGGAACACTTAATCCTCACCCAAGAAGCAAAAAGCGTAATTTGACCTGAAACTGTGTTCTACATATCTGTAGAATTTTCCCTGACACCAATCATACTGAACTTAACCCTCCACTATAGAAGCACCAGAGGCAAAAAGACCCAAAGTCCTAGGTCTGGGTGGCTCAATCAGTTAAGTGTCTGATTCTTGATTTTGACTCAGGTCATGATCTCAGGGTCTTGAGATGGAGCCCTACTTGGGCTCTACTCAGCGGGGAGCCTGCTTGAGGAGTCTCTCTCTGCCCTCCCCCCACTCTCGCTCTCTCTCTCAAATAAATAAATACATCTTAAAAAAACAAACAAACAAACAAAGACCAAAAGTCCAACATTACCTCCCTACTGGGACCCTCACACAATACAGAAGTAACTATTTTTTTTTTCCAAAAGGAAAGTATCATAGAGAAATGAGATAATTTACAGTGTTTTAAATTTGTAAAGACTACAAAGTATTTTCATAACTATTATGCATTATTTAGGACTACCACGACACTTAGTGAGGTCAGTTGAAGAGGTCCCCATTGTGTAGAGGACAAATCTAAGACTAGCCGTTATTTACCCAAGGTCACATAAATGGCTCCAAGAGGCTCGACTCAAACCTGGGTCTGGGGTCCTCCCAGTCTAAGCCTTTTTTATCTCTAAAAAGCAGAACAATAACTCAAATTCAGAAGGTGACAGAAAGGAGACAGTTAAAAATTTGCTGTGATATTGTTTGGTTAGAATCATCTTAACCTTTACTGGGTTAAATGGTAGGTAAGTTACTGGGAAAGTGAGTGCCAGTGGGACTCCATCGAGGGGAAAATAAAGGTAAAATCATCAGAATCCAAGACTAACAGCTTTAGGATGTCTCCTGTCACAATTCAGATCTCTCCCTAACTGAACTATCCCAGCTCTCAAGAAGGTTGACTGTGGGCAGAACACCACACAAGACTGTTCTGTACACACGTGTGCAGCTCCCAAAATATTTGGCACCATGTTTTCCAAGGAGAGAAATTATATTTTCTGTTTGTTGATTTGCTTTATTTTTTAAAAAAAATCTTCTTGGGGTGCCTGGGTGGCACAGCGGTTAAGCGTCTGCCTTCGGCTCAGGGCGTGATCCTGGCGTTGTGGGATCGAGCCCCACATCAGGCTCTTCTGCTATGAGCTTGCTTCTTCCTCTCCCACTCCCCCTGCTTGTGTTCCGTCTCTCGCTGACTGTCTCTATCTCTGTCAAATAAATAAATAAAATCTTTTAAAAAAATAAAATAAAATAAAAATAAATAAATAAATAAATAAATTTTCTTGTCAGATATCATCTTTTATCAAATTTCAAAACTGACATGTGTTCACCACAACCACTGAAACCAGTGGACAAACAGAAATCCATACAAAGACAATGCTAATGATTTCTCTTTCTCTCCCACGAAAGTAAAATACACCAGCCTAGTGTTTTCCTAGTCACATCTTGCTACATTTTAAAAAAATAAACATCAATGTGGGGGGATTTGGGGTTGTTACTGTCATCTGGTGCCTTTCTCACATGACAACACATTATGGACAGCCCTCTGGATCACTAGATAGAGATTTAACTTATTTGACGAAACATTTAATATTCCACAATAGGATTGATATCAGAATTTACTCAATCTTTCCCATACCGATGTACATCACACTTTTTGGTTTTTGTTTTGTTTTCGTCTTGATAGATAATGTTGTGATAAATGTCCTTGATTTTAAGCCCTAGGGCTATGATTTCGTTAGGATAGATTCCCATAACAGGGATTTCTGTGACAAAACCTACATATATTTTAAATGTAAAATTTAAGGTATGCTGTCACATTAGAAAAATTAAATCCTGGGGCGCCTGGGTGGCTTAGTCGTTATGCGTCTGCCTTCGGCTCAGGTCTTGATCCCAGGGTCCTAGGATCGAGCCCCATGTCGGGCTCCATGCTCAGTGGAAAGACTGCTTCTCCCTCTCCCACTCCCCCTGCTTGTGTTCCCTCTCTCACTGTCTCTCTCTGTCAAATAAATAAATAAAATCTTCAAAAAAAAAAAAAGAAATGAAAAATTAAATCCAAAAGGATTAAGAACTTAAATTTTAAACATAAAACAGCAAAATCTCAGCTTCACAGAGGCACTGCCACTAGCTACGTGAAGCCCGATTAGGCCTTAAGTAAATGCAAATCCACATCAAAACCAAGATGAAAATTCTGCCTTTAAACTAATCTTAAGTCAGACATGCAGATAAATACAGTTACAGAGAGATAGAAAGGGAAGCCCCCAAAACATCAGGCTGTCTACTTTGATCATGACCAAGAACACCAAGATCCAATCAAGTACCACCATCTTGTGTGTCTGGGATGAAATTTCTCAATTTCATTTTTATTTATTCTCAACCAGATCTCGCTTTATTCCTCTAAATCAGCCAAGGATCTCCTAGTGCGGTGATCTGAGCTGGTGCTCCCAAGGGGCATGTTTGAGGAATAATCAGTGGCCTTGTTTGCTCATCTACAGGGGCTTCATGACTTGGAGTGAGATTTCCAAAGTGAGGGGAAACACTAAGTTGTTCTAGTTGGTAGAGAAAAGCCTAAGCAGCTATGGAGGGGAGAAGAAAAGAGAAAGAAAAAAAAATCAAGCAGATGGGGAGATGCTAAGAATGAACTGAAAAAATGCCTAATGAAGAAACTGCATTAAGTTTTTGCTACAGAGTGACCAATGTGACTTCCTGATCTCCCCCACAAAACCTTCAGAATAATCTACTTTATTTATGGTACTTTAGAGCTTGACTATGATTTGGGGGAGGGAGAGGAGACAGGAGCAATTCAAAGAAGTGCCAAGTCCGGTCTCAATGTGGGCGGGGGCTTCCCAAGGGAGACCCTGTCGCACTGGGCCAGTCTGAGTGCTGTTCCAAAGTTGGATTAGAAATGAAATCGCATCCCAATCTTAAACCCCTAAACCTCTCGATCAATCCTGGTTTACAAAGCATCTAAAGAAAGGAAATTTTTGACCAACTGATCAAAGCAGCACTCAGAATGGAACCACTGATTGAATATTGACCTCACCAGGCACTGTAATTGCATCTTATTGGCAAATCATTACTAGTTTATCTTAGTGATAGAAAGCACAGATTGAAATTACAGAGGCACTTACTTCTCCAGATCAGGTGAATAACTAGCAGGCAAAAAAATTTCTCCGGCCTTTCAAAACACAGTGGAGGGTGGGGGAAGGAAGGGAGGACCCTTGGTAGGAAGATTAGAGGTTGGCTTAGCCAGCCTTCCTGTAACGGAGGGAGAGAACAGTGGCTCCACGACCATTCCAGTCCATGTCGTCTTTTCAAGGCCAGTCACACCTCCGACAACAAGCCTTCCTTTACCTCCCCAGACCTCGTCTACTTAGCTGCCGTCTATGGGGTCCTGGTGCCACACAGGATAGCGGTTACAAGTTCAGGTGCAAGGAGTTCAGGTGCAAGCTATGTGAACAATTTCACACAAATCACCCCTTTTCATCCTCACAACAACCCAATGGGGTGGCTATGAATAATAGCCCCACTCTAGAGATGAGGGACCTAAAAATTAGAAGTGGTCAAAAGTTAAAAATGAGATAAAAATAAATATACACAGAGGTTCTCATATACTTTATGCCCCAGGAAGTAAGGAGGCACAGTCTGGGAAGCGTGCACTGAACTTCTCAGTCTACGTCGTATGGGGACTGGCAAACTTCTTCCATAAAGGGTCAGAGAGTAAATATGTTAGGCTTTGCAGGCATGATGTTTTCTGTAATAACTAATCAACGTTGTTGTTGTCATACAAAAGCAGCCATAGAAAACAAACAAATAAATGGGCATGGCAGCATTCTAATAAAACTTTATTTGCAAAATCAGGGGTACCTGAGCAGGGGCACCTCAGTCAGTTAAGCATCCAACTAGTGATTTTGGCTCAGATCATCATCTCATGGGTTGTGAGATGGAGCCCTGAGTTGGGCTCCACGCTCAGCGGGGAGTATGCTTCAGATTCTCTCCCTCTGCCCCTCCCTCCCCTCCTTCTCTCTCTCTCTCTCAAATAAATAAATCTTTAAAAAAATTATTTGCAAAATCAGGTGATAGGCCATATTTGGCCCGTGGCCTTAGTTTGCTGGCCCCTATTCTAGAACATAAACTCCTTGAGGTTTGGGCATTATTCCCAACAGGTTTTACAGAGACATATAGTAAGTCTCCAACGTATGCAATCTGATTCCAGAATCTGAGTTGCAAAAGGACTATCAGTAGGAATCAAGACCATTTTCTACTCCTCCCCCAAACATTTGCCCTCAGAACTACCCCTAAAAGATGATTATTCAGTCACAGCTCCAGTATCTCCAGTAACAGGAAGCTCATCCTGCACAGGTTATCCGTATCCATCAAGGGGCATATGGGGGTTTTAGGATATTTTTGGAATTACATCTGTTTGTGTGACTCGTGGAATATGAAATTGATACAGTTCCCAATACTGAAAGATTTTATTTATTTATTTGATGGAGAGAGAGACAGCCAGCGAGAGAGGGAACACAAGCAGGGGGAGTGGGAGAGGAAGAAGCAGGCTCATAGTGGAGGAGCCTGATGTGGGGCTCGATCCCAGGACGCCGGGATCACACCCTGAGCTGAAGGCAGACACTTAACGACTGAGCCACCCAGGCACTTCATCAAATACTGAAAACTTGACATGGTAAACTCCTTCTGTCCAAGAAGACTAGAACATTTTTTCCAATGAGCAGTATTGTCCAGGGTATGCTAAATATATTCACACTAGTGAATATATGAAACTCAACTTTAAAATAGCTTCTTCCCCAGCTGAGAGGATCGGTAAGAGTGATTTCATTTGCATTGCTCCAGTGTAAGCATCTATCTGAGAGGTACAAGCACTGCATATAATATGTATGCCTACTCGCAAACTATTTTTTCCTATTTTTCCTAATGTTTTCTTAGAATAGAAGTCGTCACACAGAACTGAAAACTCATCTTGAATTTCCACAGGTGGTAAAGTTCTCTAGAACAACATCCCTTCTTTTGTGTTAGTCAGAAATTCACTCAACACATCTTTACAAGCATCTACACTGCACTTGGTCCTAAGGAAGAAACAAATAAATATATCAGAGTTCCTGCCCGCTGTCAACTTAAAATCTAGTTGGAGAGATAAAGCATGAGGTTAGGAAGCTTTAGAAGACCGCATATGGACTCTCGGTCCCATATAAGTCAGAGCACTTCTGAGGACTTCTACTGAACTTGAAGGGCCAAATGAGCTCTCAGAAATGTTACCAGTGTAAAAAGTCTTAAGATAAACATATTTCATTTTGGCCAAATGTAATAGGCATTATTTGCTTTCTAGAATGCTTTTAACCTTTTAAAATGCTTTGAACATATATTATTTTTATATCCTCCTATGAAGTAGATACAGCAGGCATTGTTATTATCCTCATTCTACAGCTCAAGAAACTGAAGTCCAGAAAGGGTAAATTGTTCTCCAGTGGTCTAGTGGTTAGGGTTTTGTGCTCTCAGAAAGGGCAAATTGTTTGTCCAACGTCACACAAGTTCATGGTAGTACTGGAACTAAAACATGTCTCCTGATCCCTCGCTCTTGGTCCTTCCCTTCAGACAAAGCTATCTTTCTCCTCACAATGTAGATGAACCGTTTATGAGTGCAACTGGCCTTCCAATAATGTGGGCTTCAGGTCTAATCAAAGCTGGAAAGAACAGAAACCCTCTGAAGCCAGCTCAAATAAAAGAGAGATGAAACACATACAAGGGAGACTCTTGGGACAGAAAGGCCAAACTGCAGCTAGATTTCAAAGAAATTTGAAAATTCTCAGTCATAGTAGCATCTCCTGCCATCTCTCAGGTGGGTCTCTGTTTCTGCTTCTCAGTCTCCTCTCTCTCTCTGACCAGCCACTACTTACAAATGGCCTGATCTGGCCACTAGGCCCTGGCCCTGAGTCTACACGCCCTAATTTGCCATACTCTCCTGCCATTGACAATGACCTCTAATTCTCCTAATTCAGTTACTGGTATGCATAACCTGGACATGAGTCAAATCTTTCGTAGTTAGGCATTGAGCATGTGGTCAACATTGTTATGTCCTCACGGAGGCTGTAGCAGGCTCAGCAAATCGACCTTTGTCATGGGTTGACTGTAAAAGAGAACGAAATATTCCAAGTATGACACTTAGAGCAATGCCTGGCACATTGTAAAATGTTGATAAATAATAGTTATTCCAGTGGAGTTGTATGAAATATTCATTTTACTTGCATGAATTCAACCACACATATTCAGGAAAGGGAAAGAGAGAATAAGAAAACATTTCAATACCGCAGCATTTCAGCCCAGCATTCTACTCAAAGAATGTTGCCTTCAGTGAGTATGAGATGAAAGTTGGCTCCACCATTCCCTCACTAGGTCTGTCACAGAGCATCTAACAATTTTGCCTGGATTCTGATGTTTAAAGATAATTGTTTTTTAACTGAGGGCTTTAGAGGGGAGGGGGGTGGGGGATTGGGATAGGCTGGTGATAGGTATTAAGGAGGGCACGTATTGCATGGTGAACTGGGTGTCATACGCAAGTAATTATCATGGAACTTTACATCAAAAACTTGGGATGTACTGCATGGTGACTAACATAACATAATAAAAAATTATTATAAAAATAAAAAAATAAAGATAATTGGTTTTTGTACAACATGGCCAATGACTTCCTCTGGTACTCAACAGCTGGTTCCAACACTAGAGAAAATGCCTCCTCTGCAAGTCTCCAATGAGACACCTTTTGCAGGGTTTAAAAATGTTGGGTGATTAAAAAAATGTGGCTTTAAACATTTTTTTTTAATTTGGCTTAAACAATTTTCACCTTATACACTGCCTTTTTCTATTATAGTAAAATACACATAACATAGCATTTTATCATTTTAACCATTTTTAAATATAAAATTCAGTGGTATTAAGCACATTCCCATTGTGGTCCAATCATCACATCATCCGTCTCCAGAACATTTCATCTTCTCAAAATAAACTAATTGTATCCGAACCAAGGTCCCAACTCTGTGTTTTTTGTTTGTTTGGTTGGTTGGTTTTGTTTTTTTGTTTTTTTGTGGGTTTTTTTGCATTGGGGTGCCTTGTACAAGATATTCATCAAGTTATTTGCTTGGATTTTCTTCTCTCTGTATATACTCTCCCTGGGCATTTCATTCACTCCAATGGATTTACCACCACCTGTACTCTGATAATTTCCAAATCTATCCCTGTAGACAAGACCTCTTTGCTAAGTCTTAGACATAAATTTAGGTTTCTACATCACAGCTTTGGCTTCAATATGTAGAAAAGTGAATCCATCTCACTACCTGCCATTTTCTTTCCACCATCTTATAAAACTCTCTTCAAGATATCATTAATAGGCTTATCATCCAGATAAAAAATGCAAACATCTTTGAATCTTCATTTTCCCAGCCTATTGACAATATCATTCCAGCAGTGAGCTCTTCAGAGAGAAACTGGGCTGCAGTTAGAATGGGCATGGTAAGTCTAAAGCTCCAGCACTAGGGATGGAAAGAAGAGGCATATTTGAGATAAATTTGGGGAATAAATACCCTTGCAATGCGGCAGGACAAATAAGACAGAGTCAAAGTAATTACATGAGTTTTTTCTTACTCTCATAGCAAGATCATGGTTGAGACAATCCAGGGACCCTGGACTGCTGACCACTGTGTAGGCTGATATTCTTTCCACTGTACAAATCTGTTTTGTGCTTAAGTTTTACAGAGTTTCCTTGAAACTGCAGAAGAAGCTGCGGATAGGAAGATACCCTTTTGGAGTAGCAATTATTTCAAAATAATCTAGTTAACACCTAGTTAAATCTAGGTTAAAAACCTAGTTAAAATTAAAAGAAAGCCAGTCAGGGCAGCAAAGAGAAAGCAGGGACCACCAAATCTGTAGAAATGGAACTACTAATGAGTGAATTCCATTTGCAGACCCTCACGAAAATGCACTGTAATTCTTGTCCTTGGGTTCCATGAGATGTTCTCATATCCTACTAATAGGACTTCTGTTTCCATTCTTTGTTATCAAAGCTGAATGTCAAAGAGATTACCTAAATCCTGGTCTAGTACATTATTTCAAAATGCCACAGAACTTCTTTTTGTGACATTTAAATAGTCTTTAAACTGAAACTTTCGTAACAGGCTAATCACAGCTGGATGTTTATTATTTTTTTGCATGTGATTTTTATTTACTTAATGGCCCCTACAATTATTCTGCAAACGAATAGCATAAGAGCAAGTATTAACCTCTGAGTGAATACAATAATGATGGATATACAACAGACACTTCCTGTATAATATGTAATCATGTCTAAGATATGCAGTTTATATACATTTTAGCAATTTTCAAATTATTTTACGGACAGCTTAATTATAAGAGAACGGAATTATTTAAGATTTTTTTCCCAGTTGAAATATTCATCTTCTTTAGGACTAGGTACACATCTACTGACCATTATACTGACTAAGGAACTCATCCTCTCCCCAACGTGGGTTACATCCTTTCTCATTGCACCTTTGCACAACTTTCAGCCTGGGCTGTTTTAGCTGATATGTAGCTTTAGTTAGGTTCAAGAATAAGAGCAACTTGCCATTAGACTAGTCCACTATTCCTCAATTGGTCATAATTTGGGTAATTGGGAAAGCGTTTAGCACATTTTAGGAAGAAAAGAAAGAATTTTAAGCAAGTTAGTAGCACAAGGAATCCATAAATAAATATGCTAACTGCTAAGAACTCTAACCTGCTCACTAGATAAGTCCTTGAAGTATTGTTGAATAGGGAGACTTCTGTGCGTACATGGGAAAAAGTATTCAAGGTAATTTTATGTGAAAAAATAAAAGTGCAACATAATGTATATAAAATGCCACCTCTTATGTAAAATGGGAAAATATGAACCTATATTTTGTCTCAAATTTCATAAGGTAAAATCTGGAAATACAAGAACATAAGAAACTAAGAACAGCAGTTATCGATGGGTGCATGTAGGAGGTATTATAGAGGGAATGGGGCGAATGTAGGACCAAGTCAAGAGAAAAACATTTCACTGCTTGAAATTATATAAAGAATTTATTGGAATGAGACACACAGGAGTGTATATTATCTATGCAAAGTCTGTCTGAAAAGGGCAGGTAGAAGAAATGGAGAGAATGGGGAAGGCAGACAGAGTAAGCATGGCAGAGATTCCCCAGAATTAACACAGCCACTAAGGACCATAGCCATGTTTCAAATGCCCCCAGGTGACTCCACAGCCCTGATTTCAAGTTCTTTCCAATATGGACTCCTATTAAGTCTTCACAATAACTCCATGATATAATTACAAAAGTACAAATAGAGCTTGAGAAAAGTTTTCCCAAAATCACACCAACATTAAAACTGCAAATGCTATTTCTTTTGTACTCTACCACAGCCACAATAAAGAACACTCCAATTATACTCTACACATATTCTATACAACTTTGACTCTGTACTAATTCCAACTCACTTTACCCTTAGTATGTTTATTCCATAGGATTAATTGTAAAATAAAAGACCAAAAATGAGTAATGGGGTTTTTAAGGCGGTGTTAAGGCAGTCCCAGTATTAGTTCCCTATTGCTGCTGTAACAAATTACTACAAACTTGGTGGCTAAGGCAACACAAATTTATTATCTTACAGTCCTGAAGTCCAACAGAGGTATCCACAGGCTAAAATCAAGATATTAGCAGAGCCGCATTCCCTTCTGAAACTCTAGGAGAGAACCTATACCCTTATATTTTCCACCTTCTAGAGTCTGTCCGTATTCCTTGGCTTATGGCCCCTTCCTCCACCTGCAAAGCCAGCAAGGGCACTCTGACCTCCTTCCATTGTCACACTTCCTTCTCTGATTTCTCTTCTCTCTCCCTCTTCCATTTCTATGGAACTTTGTGTTTTACGTTGCACCCTTCCAGACAATCTAGGATAATTGCCTTATTTGGCGGTCAGCTGATCAGCAATCTTAATTCCATCCACAACCTTAATTCACCTCTGCTGTGTAGACTGACAGATTCACAGGCTTCAGGGAATAGGACATGAGCATCTTGGGACCATTAATCTGTCTGTCTACACAGCCCCTTACATGAGTTGAAGGAGAGAGGCATTTCTGCACTGAGTAGTGTGTTCTGTGGAACACCATTACTATATAAGAATAGCAGAGTGTTCTCTTATTAAATATTTTTGGGTAAACTATTTTAAACCAAAACAGGTTTCTTTTCTGTAGGATTTCAGAATATTTGATGTGTTAGTGTGCACGGTGAATTGCCAAGAGCATATCTCCTAAGCAGATTTGACAAAGAATTCCCCTCAAGATAATCCCTAAATATTGATCCTTTGTGGAACTTTTAGAATAAAATCTATGACACTGTAATTTTTTCATTTAATACATGGCTGAATTCTCTTTGCTAATATTGTGTTGGATGCTTGCACACTTATTTATAAGTAAGAGTGTTTTATACTTTTCTTTTTCAATGTGGTTTTTATTTGATTTTGGTCATTTCCCAGAGGAATTAGAAAGATTTGCTTTTTTCCTTATATTCTAGCATTATTTAGATAATTTAGGTGTTAGCTGTCCCTAAAAGTTTAGAAAGAGTGCCCTATAAAACCATTCCACCCTGGTATCCTTTATTTTTTTATTTTTCATCTTATAACTTTAAAAAATAACAGACTTTGTTAAAGCTCTTTCAAGTTTAAAGAAAAATTGAGCAGAAGAGACATAGAAATTGAACAGAAAGTACACCTGTCCCCTCACCCCCCACAACTCCCCCCAATTTCCCCTTTGGTAACATCATGCATTAGCGTGGTACATTTGTTAACTGATGGCCCAATATTGATACATTATAATTAACTAAAGTCTATAGTTTATATTAAGGTTCATTCTATGATTTTTTGACAAATGTATACAAATATGTATCCAGTTTCATACAAAAAGTTTCACTGCATTAAAAATCCCCTGTGGGGTGTCTGGGGGGCTCAGTCAGTTAAGTATCTGACTCTTGATTTTGGCTCAGGTCATGATCTTAGGGCCCTGGGATCGAGCCCTGAATCAGGCTCCCCACCCAGTGCAGAGTCTGGTGAAAACTCTCTCTCCCTCTCTTTCTGCCTCTTCCCTGACTCATGCATGCACACACACACTCTGTCTCTCTCTAAAATAAATTAATAAATCTTAAAAAAAAAATCCCCTATGCTTCCTCTACTCATTCCTCCTTCCCTTCCCCACACCCTTGGCAAACACAGATCTTTTTACTATCTCCATAGTTTGGCTTCTTCCAGAAAGTCATATAGTTAGAATCATATACTATATAACCTTTTCAGACTGGCTTCTTTCAGTTAGCAATAGGTATTTAACAATCTTGCATGTCATTTTGTAGTTTGATAACTCATTTCTTTATATTGCTAAATACTATTGCATTAAATGAACTTGCCTCCATTTGTTTATTTGTTTGCCTGTTGAAGGACATCTTGGTTGCTTCCAAGTTATGATGATTATGAATAAAGTGGTATAAACATTTGTGTATATATTTTTGTGTGGACATAAATTTTCAATTCATTTGGGTAAATTCCAAGGACTGCAATTGCTGATTGTACGGTAAGAGTACGCTTACTTCTTTCTTTTTTAAAGATTTTATTTATTTATTTGTTTATTTATTTATTTATTTATTTGAGGGGGGGTGAGGGGCAGAGGAAGAGGGAGAGAGAGAAACCATAAACAGACCTCCTGCTGAGCACAGAGCCTGACGGGGGCTTGATCTCATGACCCTGAGATCATGACCTGAGCTGAAATCAAGAGTTGGACATTTAACCAACCGAGCCACCCAGGCGCCCCCAGAGTATGTTTACTTTTGTAAGAAACTGACAAGCTAGGGGTGCCTGGTTGGCTCAGTTGGTTAAGCGTCTGCCTTCAGCTCAGGTCATGATCTCAGGGTCCTGGGATCCAGCCCTGCATCAGGCTCCCTGCTCCATGGCGAGCCTGCTTCTCCCTGTCCTCCCTGCTTGTGCTCTCTGTCGCTATCTCTGTCTCTCACTCTCAAATAAATAAAATCTTAAAAAAAAAAAAAAAAAAAAGGAAAGCAACTGACAAGCTAGGGGCACCTGGGTGGCTCAGTGGGTTAAGTGTCTGCCTTTGGCTCAGGTCATGGATCCCAGCGTCCTGGGATAAAGCCTCGAATCAGGGTCTCCGCTCAGCAGCCAGTCTGCTTCTCGCCCTGTCCCCCGGCCGTGATCTCTCTCCCTTTCTCTCTCTCTCCAATAAATAAAATCTTAAAAAAAAAAAAAAGAAAAGAAAAGAAGAAGAAACTGACAAGCTGACTTCTAAAGTAGTTGCACCACTTTGATTCCCTCCAGGAATGAATGAGACTTCCTGTTGCCCTACATCCTTGCCATATTCAATTTTGTCGGGGTTTTGGATTTTATCCATTCCAATAAGTGTGTAGTGGCATCTCATTATTGTTTTAATTTGTAATTCTCCAATGAAGTATGATGTTGAACATCTTTTTTCTGTGCATATTTGCCATCAGTAGATTTTCTTTGATCAGGTATCTGTTCAGATCTTTTGTTCATATTTTAATTAGGCTGTTTTCCTCTTGTTTTAAGAGTTATTTGTGTATTTTGGGAAACCAGCATTGTCTTCATAAAACAGAATCTGTTTCTGTTTTCTGGAAGAGAATTGGTATCATTTCTTCCTTAAATATTTGTTTGAATTCACTAGAGAAACCATCTGGGCCTGATGCCCTCTGTTTAGGAAGATTACTATTATTGATTCAATTTCTTTAGTAGATATATAAGTCTTTTTCAGTTTATCTGTTTTTCCTTGTGTGAGTTTTGGTAGGTGTGTCTTTCAACAAATTGGTCCATTTCACCAAGTCCATATCGCCACTATCATAAGAGTTGTTTGTAATCCTGATAGCTCTTCAAATTGTGGGTCTTAGACAAATGTTTATATTGCTTTTATGATTATTGAAATAGTATGAATATTTACCTTTGTTGAACCAATTTTAATAATTCATGTTTTTAGGAAGCTATCTATTTGAAATTTATTGGCATATGGTTACATAAAACATTCCTTCTAGTCCTTCTAAACTCTTAACATCTATAGTTATATTTCTGTTTTTTCCAAAGGTTTAGCAGTCTCTCTTGTTATTTCTCCAGTAGACACTCAAGACAGAGGGAGTTACTCTGACATTCTGAAGAAGTTGTTTTTGCTTTATTAATTGCATTTTGTTTCCTATTCCATTAAATTAGCTCTCATCATCATCAGTTATCTCCTACCTCTGTTTGGATTGTTTTGATGTTACCTTTAGTTTCTTAATTATTTAATTCATCTTGATTTTTTTTAAAAAAATTCTTGTTTAATAACTAAAATATTCACAATGAGCTACATGCTTTTCTAAATGATTTGTAAACTTGGGATTGAATTTCTCTAAGACTCTTATATTTCTGAATTCATACGGTTTTCTTTATGGCTATATGATCATATGGACAAACTTTCTAGTCATAAGAAAAAAACGTGTATTTGCTATGGATTATAAAACACATTTACTAAATGAGATAATAGTGTCCACCTCTTAATTAGCATTCTCTTTACTTTCACTTCACTGAATACCCAATTCTCTTCACTTTCTAGAAGCATCCTTGAGAGACTCTTTCTTGGGAGTTCTAAACCCAGAGCATCCAGACACTAGACAAGTCATATCCTATTTGCAAAGTCCCTCTTGGTTCCCTTTCTGAGAAAGAAAAATGCCTGAATGTTCTGAAGGCCACAGGTCATACACTGACAGGGAACCCATCCTGATTAAGTGTTCACTGCACAAATAAGTTGCTTGGATACACTGAATTTTCTGAAGTAGAACTTGATCTCCACAAACTACAAAGAGGAAACCAGTAAAAGAAACAGACTGTTTTCATGTGTATTTCCAAGGAAAGTGATTCCAAAAGATGACAATGCAGCCATCCTACAAAAAGGCCAATAAACAATGAACAGACAACATCTCATCTAGATTCATTTACAACATCCTTCATCAACCTCTTCGTCTACATTCCCACCATGATCTATGTGTGCTTCAAGGTCCAACTCATTCAGATCAGGACCCCGGGAAGAGTTTTATAACAGATGGTTTTGCTTTCCATCTCCGATGCTTCCCATCACTCAGGCCCAATGACCTATATTCCCAAAGTATTACTCTGAGAACAGCATTTCCTACAGATTTCCCCAGAGTGGAGTTAAAACTTCTTAGACACTACAGTTCCTTGAAAATAGAGCCAGCCCCCTTTTCTAACCTTTTCAACCTGTGTATTTCTACTAGCCCTTCAGATCTTCTCAGACTGATAAATGCATGGACGGCACACCCATTTTTCATTTTTCCCACCAGTGAGCATATTCAAGCTGGAAGTCTTTTGTTTCTGAAACTGAAAATTAGCAATAAACTAATTCCTGCCGTACCTAAAGCCACGGTTCACTGGCTACTTGTGATGTGCCAGACACTGTAGTGAATGTTTTACATTCACTTCCTTCCTTTAATCTGCAGGGCATTTCAGTAAGATAGGCACTGTTATTATCACTGCACGGTTAACACACAAGGACGCAGATGCTTCAAGCAGCTAAGTCAAATCCAAAGCATAGTTGGTCAAGAACTACACTATTACTCTCTCTTAATTGCCCTGCCAGGACCAGGAGATCCCTGGCAGCCCAGACCAATCACTCACAGAGAATAGGCTCCCAATAAATTGTTCTTAAATGAATGAATAAATGATTGAATGACTGAGGGAATATGCAAATATATGCTAAAATGCTTTAGAAATTACAAATTACTATGCAAATATTATTTAGCACACATAAAATCACCATTAGATTGTTTTTATGAGGGTGACTCTTTTCTTTACACTTAATGCTATGATTTATATTAATATATGCTAAGTGAACATTGATTTATGTTTTTGTTCATTGTTTTTCTCCCAAACCCAGGCAGAACCTTACCTTCCATCATTTGAACCTCATGTCCAATGGCAAATAGTGACAATAAGAAAACATCATATTGAAATTAGCCTTCGAGTATGCATATTATTGGAAAGTCAGAATTAGTTTGAAACAGAAGACCGTGGAGGGGCTTGTGTGTGTGTGTGTGTGCGTGCGCGTGCGTGCGTGCGCATGCAAGCCTCTACTCAACATTTTTAAACACTTGGCCTTGCTGTATCTTACAACGTGGACTAGTCTCAGAAGCCTCCTTCTGACCTTGCACAATCTCAAATCACACACAAGCACCAGATGTCAGTGTTGTGCAACTTTCAGGCTGACTGCTTGGGGAGGCAAGCTGGTCTCCGTTGCTTGGAGACAGAATCAACAGTCATTTATACACACGAACACAAACACTCTTAGGTGCTAGATAAATCTTAGGGTTCACTACAAAGAAACTAATTTGATCATGTACACAGCACCTCCTGAAGTTGCACCTGTGAGTCAAGCGCTGGAAGGAGTCAGCACAGGACGGAGAGTGGAACCCACAGCACTCTCCTGGCCCAGAAAGAGATGGAGACTTCCAGGAAGTCCTGGTCTGACTCCTTTGCCACAACTGCCGTGAGCGAGAACAGAAGAAGGACAGTTCTTCATATTAGCAAGTAATGTGGTCAGATGGCCGAACTCCGACCATGGCCTCAAGGCCTGCCATCATCTGGCCCCTGCCTGTTTCTGCAGCCTCTCTGGGAGGCCCACTCTCCTCCTTTCTCTCTACTCCAGCCACTGATCTCTCTCCACGCCAAGAACTGTTTCCCTCTGGACTCAAAAGCTCTGCTTGCAATGTTCTTGCCATTCCCTTAGCTCCTACTTCTTCTGATCTCAGCTCAAGTGTCCCTTCATCAGGAAAAGCTAGGTCTCCCAGGCCAGGTCTCTTCTTTCATGGTTTTATAGTACACTTTAGTGGCCTTTCAGAGGCTCACCACAATCTGCAATTAAATATTTGTCTGATTATTTGATTAATGTCTACGTAGTCAACTTCAACTAATGTGTAAACCCCATCTGAGGGGTGAATATGGCTGTTTTGCCCATCACTGCTTTCCCTACTACCTAGCACAGAGTTTGGCATATAGACGGTCCTCAATAAGTATATGTGAAACAGACGAATGAATGAATAAATAAGTCAACTGGTGAACAAATACATGAATTGATTCCATCCACTCTTTCTCTGAACAGACTTACCCGTACAAAGAAGTGCCTAGAAGGGAGGGTGGAAAGAGGGGTGAATATCTCAGATAGCTGGAAGTAGGATGGTCACTCTGTTCCCCAAATCCTGAGAAGAGCTCAGGAGGCTAAGAGACCTGTAGGAATGTCCTCTGATTTGGATCTAAATTACGGTAGCAGGCTGGAGTCCTCTGTGCAGCATCAGACTTCTGTCTAGCACTTGGGAATGCAATCATCACGTCCTGGTCCTATCAGTAAACAAAAGAGGTCAGGTTGCAAATATTGAGGAATACTGGCCCTTCCTCAGAATAAATTGTTTGAAATGTATTATGTGAACGAGATTACAGAGATAGAGAAGACAGCTGGGCTGAATTGGTTCTTCTGGGGCATGTGCCCCAAGGGGGAAAAAAATCTGGCTATTTTTCTTTCTTCCACAAGATGGGGCAATCAGAATGAATTCCCTACAAAGCGGGAGGCACTAGTGAATGCCTTTTCCATGTTTATACAGCTCGATTTGGTGAGAACAGAAAAATGGAGCCAGTTTTGAACTTGTTTATGCAACGGTGTAACATTTTCTAAAAAGATCAGGCCCAGGGGCAGACATGAGTTAGGCAAGAGGAGAGAGCCTAGGGCACATGCCCACTCTATAGTGAGGTCGAAGGGACACTGCCCAGCTTCCAGAACCCCTAGCATTCCAGCCCCAGGGAGCTGTAAGGGTCTCCAGCTCAGTAACAGCTGCTGCAAAATTGAGCAAATTTACCATGCAGAAACATTTCCTCACATTAGGAGGAAATTCTAGATGAGATATAATGATGCCTACTTTGAACTAAATTATTTTAATATGATCAATCACAATGTACGAATTCTGCTTCTTAATATCTTAGCTTGCTGCTTACAGTCTGCAATGATTTTGTTCAGTGGAATATTCCATAATGCATTAAATCAGGCCCTACATAAAATAATTATGATACCAGAAAACTAGAGTTTTATTTATCTACCTGTGACCTATTTGCACATAACCCTTCTTCCTTCTACCTGGTTATAGATCTGTTCCCAGCTCATTAGACATTTGTCCCTGGAAAGAACCTGAGGGAAATGGGCCGGACAACAATTTCTAGATTAAATTAATATTCTTCAGAAAGATAATTAACATTTCTGTGGTGTTTTTGTCATCATTATCTCATTTGATTCTCCTGATAACCCTGTGTGTTAAATATTATTTTTATCATCACTGTCTCACAAACCTATAATATGGGATATTTACTTTTTCAATACGCACAGCACGTAAGTAATAGAGGTAGGCATAAACTCAAGTTTTAAGACTCCGGCTCTTACCCTCCATGGATGGGAGTGGTGAAAAGAGAGAAATGGGAGAAAGGACTTATCAAAAGGGAGTCAGCATGTATGCATATGAGGGCCAAATACACACTGCTATGAGCTTAGAAACCCGGCTAAACTGGCTTAAATAACAGAGAAAATGTATTGGCTCACATTCTAGAGAAGTCCAGAAGTCTGAGTTACCCAAAGGATGTCATCATGGACCCAGTCCTTGAGATCTTCGATTCATGTGCAAGCCTCCCCTCATAGTTTCAGTGGTCCCAGGCTATTTCCTCATGATAATAAAATAATCTAAGTGGGTCCACGTCTCATAAAGTCCCACTGAACCATACTGTTTAGGACAAAACAGTGTCTCTCCCTAGAGTTCCCTGACCTGCAACTCACCCTCTTATTGGCTCACACTGGGTCCCAGTCTGAACCAATCTCAGCTAGGAAATTGAGTGTGGCTTATTGTCCTCATCTAATCAGAATTCCTACACTGAATTGGGGATTAGCATCAATCTGCCCCAAATTTGCATTGCTAAGAATGAGTGAGTGGTGCATTATCCAAAAGGACAGCCAGAAGGAGGAAACAGATTCTGGAAAATGAAAATACATCTACCTTTTTCTGGAATTTAATAAATTATAAAACATTGCCTTGAATAAATAAAAATTTGTGAGGGTTCTAGGTCTATCTTGATTGCTGTACAATTATAAGAAAATCTATTAAAGAATGTCCCAGGGGTACCTGGGTGGCTCAGGTGGTTGGGCGTCTGCCTTTAGCTCAGGTCGTGATCCCTGAGTCCTGGGATCGAGCCCCACATAGGGCTCCCTGTTCGGCCTCTCCCTCTCCCTCTGCTGTTCTCCCTGCTTGTACTCATGCTCTCTCTGAATCTGTCAAATAAATAATTTTTTTTAATTAAAGAATGTCCCAAAGAAGGCCTTATGAAAACAGCTTTAGAAAACTGGAAAACCAAATTCATAGACCTGGTGCATAGAAAGCAGAGAATTGCTCAGGAGGCCTGGAGGGGTCAGAATTCTACAGCAGGTAAGTATTGAGAGACTACAGGTGGGGGGGAAATGCAAGGACAGAAAACCTACTTGGGTTGGAAACTGGCTAGGTCCCTGACACAAACGTCTGCGAGGAGGAGGGCTATCTAATTAAATCTCAGAACACAGTCTGTCTACCCAACCACTTACGTCTCCAAACTATAGTTTCCTCACTAGTAATGTTTCTGGGCGTGGTAAGAGCTACCTCTTTCAGCATTTTGTGAGAATTAAAGGTAATAATGTTCACGAAAAGTTTCGTTGATATAAACACTACACAAATGTAAAAATTATATTGCTGGACATTATATTTATAGTTTTAAGTTACTGAGAAAGAAAGAAGTGTTGGCCAGAAAATGGGTTCTCCTCTGACCTTTCCAAAATGGGTGTGGTTGATTACATGCACCTCGTTTACACCAATCTCCCATTAGCTCCACCCCATCAATCTCAAATTTCTCAAAAATGCACCAGGTCCACTCCACAGTGAACTTTTTGTACCCACTAAATAGTATACATGGGTCTATCCACGGGTTTTCAGAATTGGCTAATCAGCCCCACTTGTAGAGCAGACTATCACGAATTATCATATAAAAATCTAAACTGCTGCTACACTTTATAATAGAGCTGAAAGTTCCGAAGTGCAATGCCTCCCGTTGCTTAACAGAGCTGCACTTGAAAGAACACCTTTCTACGAGAACCCCCATCCAATTTCTTTTAGGATGTCATTTACAATGGTCCAGTAGTTATCATCAAGCAGTTCTGCCTTAGAGACAGCGAGCGCACAGAGTTAGAAACATTGTCTTGGATGCGCCTAGTTGGGTATCATGGTCCAAACATCATTTTTTCTCAGCAATTTCAGCAATTAGAGAAGTGACAGTTAACTATTCACTCTGAGAGTTGGACATAAACAGACAAACAAACAAATCACACAAGGAGCAAGAGTTAAAAGAAATAGAATTCCTAGCACATAGACACATTTCCTCTCACTTTACCTCTCAGTGGTAATCACTACCTTGTCTTTTACATTTTCCTAACATAAAAATGATCCACTCTGGTTCTTTTCTTAGTATCTGAAATTCTATAAGAAATCACTATTGTGTGCCCATAATGCTTCTGAGCTTTAAAGAAAGAACAATATGAAAAATTTCCCCTTTCGCTTTCCAGGCATGAAAATCTTTGGTTAACTGCAAAAGAGGATGTCATTCTTCCTATCTTACTTCCACTAGTGAACTCTGCCACTAGTATTCTGTGACAGCAGCGTAAAATCGAAAGAGAAAAGTCACATTTAATATGAAATAGAATCAGTGTTGTTCTTCAGAAATTTTGCTTCATGTTTGAGATGCAAACATGGATTAGTCCCCAACTCTAAGGTGCTCTCAAAATAGCTCAAACTAAAAAGACTGTCTCTAAATCTGTGATCATATACTTAATTCCTACCCTTAAAATTTCCTTATCTTAAACATAGAAGTTTCAGGAATTCCTCAACTAAATCTCTCTTTCTCTAACATTCCTTTGTTAGAGAACTCTTTCGCAGTTAACCAAAGATTTTCACCTTTATACGGAATCACTTAAAATTATCCATTAATAACCATGTTTTTCAATACCTTTTACTTAACTCCCGAGAGTTATGTGGAAGTGTCTTTTATTTAGAGATCCTGTTTTTACTCTTTATATTTGAAAGCACAACTGTAACATATTCATTTATAATAACTACACTGAGTTCTTCATGTGTGGAAGGGGTTCCAAAATAAAAATTCACTGAATAATAGCAGCTTTGTTTATGTAGCATGTATTAGGCTCAAGCCCCATTCTAAGCACTTTATGGATGCTGATTTGTTTAGCCTTTCTATGTCCATAAGAAGTAGCTCCATCATTATTGCCCGTTTTACAGATGACATAACTGAGACATAAAGAAATGCACCCAAGGTCACACAGACAGTAAATGCCAGCGCTGAGATTTTTAATTTGGCAATCTGGCTCCATATTCTAAGCTCTACACTAATCAGAAATATTCTTATGACATTAAGGATTCAGAACCTTGATGTGAAAAGCAGAGAAATGATATCTCACTAAAATCTGCTCAGGAATGTAATTATCTCTTATGTCAAGTGAGAGCTAACAATCCTCATGGTTCTAAATGATACTGACTTGGTAGGGGTGGAGGGAATACTTAACCTGTGTATGGGTCAGTTTCTAGAGTGGGATCTTAAATATGTATGATCTGCTTAACTAATTAGCAGCCCTGTTCAATTCTCCGTATCAACTTTAATAATGTCCACAACTATGTGGGTGAGTTCGATAAGGAGCTGCTGAGCAAGGACAAACAAGAAAACCTGAGCCACCTTTTTGACACCGATCAAGATGATTTTTAGGGTGAGAGTGTATCATTTTATTCATTTAAAAATATGAGGGTATGTTGAAGAGACTTAGGAAAAAAGAAATTTATTGCAAGATTATTTTCCCAGGGGATCCTGCTTTAAGAATGGTTGGAGCCAGGGACATCACTGCCACCAAAATTCTTTCATTTTCCTCCAGCTCTGCTTCTCTGTCAGTCAGCTTCATTCTTTCCCCTCTAATCGGCTTTATCAACATAGTAAAAATCATGGCTAAGTTTCTTTTATTGGAAACTTCCTGACTCTCTCTCTCCCATTTCCAATTTGAAAAATTCTAGAGAAAGGTTGACCTACATTGTGTCATTTGTCCAACCCTGGATCAATCAAGTATGGTCAGGAGGATAAGGTCTGATAAGAACGCGGTAGCTGGGAACAAAATGTTTGGGAGTGTAGGAGTTCCCAAAATTACAAGTGGCCTATTTCCAGAAAAGTGGCCGAGGACAGGCAAAACAAAGAGGCAGGACATGAGTAAAGACACAAGTCTGCCCCTGACCAGCTGTAGGAGAGAATAGGTCAAAAATTCCCCAAGTCTCAGGGTTGTTTACTCCATAATAAGAATAATAATCCTGTCTATTTCACCAAATTGTTGTAAGGATTGCCTGAAACATGTGTGAACGTGCATAGTAACTTGAAAAATATTACAAACTTTCAAGGTATGACTGTTGCTATTACTATCTATAAAGGTAACTAAATTTCCCATTTTTCACACTGATGCCTGGAGTCAGACTGACACAGCAAGTGGTTTGAACAAATTGAAGCTCATCTAACATCACAAGCTGTGAGTGTGCTTCTTCTCAAACCATATTGCAGTCCAGCTGTGCGTGGTTATTATGCCAAGTTCATCAAGAGATGGTGGAACTTCTCGGAGAGCAGGCATAGGGAAAGGCAGAATGAGACTCACAGACGGAAGTGAATAACTCAACCCAGAAACCCTGGTTAGTCTACTTTCCAGAGATCTTCCTTTTACTTCCTGAGCTCGAATTCACTGGTATATACCGGAGACAACTGTCAGTTCATTAATTTCCATGTGGACAAAGATGACTGTTTAATAGGTCAGCTATGTGTCACCCCGAAGTGAAAACCAGCAACGGAAAGAAGGGTAAATGATAAAAGGGATCAATAGTATGATGCTTCTCCTGAGTCAACACTAGATACAGGGATTCAGTTGCTGTTTGGGTACCAACTTCACTGCTAATGAGTGATGAATGACTGACTCTCATAAATAAAGCTTGTTGCTTCTGTGTTGCCTTTCTCTTTACATAACATCAAAGGGAGAATCTCCAAATAACTATACAACATACCACTTACATCACACACTATAATTTCCTAGGCATGTTCCCGCATATCATTTATCTAAATGATGCACTTATGGTCTATCAGAAATACTGCTGAACCTGGGAGCCGTAGATAGATGCCATGAATCATTTTGGTGGCCTTGGGAAATTCTTAGCATCCACATCTTTATTTGTAAATTGGAAATGATAATATCTATCTCAAAGCATTAGAGTGAGGCTTAAATGCAATGATTTATGAGAATGCTCTGTAAAATAAATGCTACATACACATGAAGAATTTCTTATAAGGTCCTAATGAAAATCCCATCAAAGGACACAAGGAACATACAGAATCTCCATGTTTGCACTTAATGAAACTGGAACTCAAAAAGTTCCAAAGATGTGGCCAAGGTCACTCCTATGAAGCTAAAAGGTACAGGTTCCAGCACCAAATCCACTTTACTATGTTGTCTTGGCAATGGCTCAGCAGAGATAGATAGTCAATATCATTTTTCTGAAAATATACCTCTTTTTCTCCTATAATTTAAGCTAAGAAAAGAAAATGTAATTGAAGACAGAATGAGCCACCCCCCAAATTATGACCACGTACATAATGTCTGTGATGGTACTTATGATGGTATGGTCCTAACCATTATGCTGTACCATCTCCCAAGGAAGCTAAGTTTGGTGCACCATCTGATCAGACCTTTTAAAAACTCGAATAACAGAAAGATGGATTTTATCCAGAATCTTGAGCTGTTTCTTACATATTCCTAGAGATAATCCCACTGGTCTGATTCCTGACTTTATATGGCTGTGCTCAAATACCCATTTCATCAACATTGATCTCAGAGGTTTAAATTCATTTGGAAGGTTGCAAAGCAAAGCAATTGTCTTTCTGGGTAGTCCTACTTGCTATCTACCCTGTCATTTGGGGCACACGTGTGCTCAGGTGTAGTGAGAGGCCCCAAGTGGAGATTGACCGGGCTTAGCATCATCTTCACCTCTCCCACTAGGGAACAATGCTTCTCCAGCAACGAGGATGATTTGGGAAGTTGATGGCTCCCCAAATGACAGGAGAGAATAGTGTAAGGGAGTCATGCTGAAACTGATTTTAATGTATGCACATGATTGAAATCCATGGTACTCAATTAATGCTATCCATTCCAATCACCTGACAAGCCTGAAAACACAGCTACCAACACTTGGCCCACCCCAGATGAGTGACACCAAAACACCTTGCTTTCCATACTGCCGCCATTTCCCACACCCTGCCAATGTGCTTGAGATGGGAACAGCTCTTCCTTTGGTCTCAGTTCCCAGGGGCCTTGCATAGTAGAAGTGTCGCATTGTACTGAGTAGAATTTCAAATATACTGTAAAGTCAGAGTTAGCATATAAATTGTTTTTATATTATCCACGACCGTCTCTATTCATCTAGTGAGGTGTGTCGCACCACCATGGCAGCGGGGACAAGTTCAGGCTCAGGAGATGCAACAGGTGTTACTGCTACATTTAATTAGCTGAAGGATAAGCACAGGAACAGTAGCCGGCACACCATTCCGATCTCATCGGTAGGCTAGGCAGCTGCCTAAGCATGCGGTTTCTTTGGCGCTCTCATCCATTTAGGTCGAGCACGGCCACGGCAGATGAACACCAATACGTGCTTGTCACCATTACAAGGAGGACCTACAGCCTCCGATTGTTGCAATCCTTCACCATTCTGGTCACATGAGCCGCCCCCCACTCATCGCTCTTCCTTTCCAGGAGTGACCCCATTTTCACAGCACAGAAGGTAGACGCAGCAGCTCCCAGTTATCTTAGTTCAGTAGTTTGAAGGAACTTGTGGTGCAAGAAGACCCAGGGGCTCCTTGACTCAGAGTTCTATATATTACCCTGCGAGGGAACTGTGGCTACCTCTAGATTTGAGATAGTTTGAAGGGTGATGTTGACCCTGTGAGATCTTCACCTTCCCGTCCACCATTAAAACCAAATGCCCTAAGGAAGCTGTACTTTGGCAATCAAAAGTAGAAATGAGTTTCTATGGGCTTCTACCAGTGAGTTTAGTCTTCTGCCTGGTTAAAGGGAGGCTCTTGTCTAATTGGGCAATAGCAAGATAATTCGGAGATGCCTGGAAGCATCTCTATCACGTCTCTGGGAAGCAAAGGCAATCACTTCCCTCGACCGAGCCCCTTACACTACCCTGGCTAGCATCAGGAGAAAGCCAGCCCCAGGAGAAGGCCAGCCAGGGTTCTCGGGGAAAAGGCATGACTATGGAGCGACAGGAAACACCACCGCTAAACTGAAAAGGTGCTTGGGAGGCACTGTCTTTTTAGGACAAAGACTTAACCTGGGTTTCTGAAGCTGCCCGCTCTGGCCCAACAACAGACTCCCAGGATGGGCTTGGGAGTGTCCTGGCCCTGGGCTCTTACTTGTCACAGGGGAAACACGAGGGTCTCCCCGTCCCCCACTCTACTATTGCTGTTGCAGCTGCTGGGTCTTAGAGACGGCCCCTGCTACTTCATGGCAAGAGGCCCTTCATAAACTCCAGTTGTCAACATGAAATCAACTCTGCTACGGGCAAGAGGCCGTTCTGCTGTCCCAATATTTGCACTTGGCTAAACCACATCCACAGGCCGAATGAGCACTTTTTAAAAAAATTTTATTTAATTATTTATCTTTCCCGAAATGAACACAACATGTCGGCCCTGAGAGTCTCAGGCAAAAAATTTCATAAAAGCTGTAAAGTACAAATAGTCCTCTTTTAAAAGAAAGGGGTGGAGCTCATCCTGGAGAACAAAGCCCCCGTTTGAAGACTAGCGATTCTAATTTGGAGCTGTTTCCCACTCCCAATTCCAAATCTGCATCATTAAACCATGAACGAGTGAAGAGTAATAATTGTGAACGAGCCGAGTATTTCTTAATGATTTTCTGTCTTATACCCAAAGCAAATAAGCCAAACGCTTACTCAAAAGCTGCAGGGGGAGTCGGGGTGGGACTTGGTTTTGCAATTTCTTTTTTTTTTTTTTCTATAGTCTTTCTTCTTCCACTCAAAGTGTCTATAAAATTTTTAAAGGAAAGTAGGTTGCTAAAATGTACTTAATTTGCCATGATAGATTGAGTCCATGCTTCAGTGACTGTAATTGAATCTGTGACCTATTTCTTTAGTAAAGTAGAAATAGTCTCTGGGGTTTTTGTCACTACCATCTTTTAATGAAATTCAAAAAGACTGTCAAAATGTCTACACTTTTTCTACTGGTTGTTAATGTTATTACTTTACAATTTGTTACTTTTTAATTAATCTTAATAAATGTGTACACACTCTACCTGGCTGTTGGAAATGCTAGACATTGATTCTTCACTGTCAGAAGGCAAAACAAAATTAAAAGGCCAGCAAAGGCAGAGTGGCTGGGAAAAGGTGTGGACGCATTTTAGTGCCACTTTCAAAAAATACTTGCAGGCATCAGTTTCGAGAATCTGTCCGGAGAAGAGGGGTGCACGGGGTGTCAGCAGCAATGGGCTGAGGGGCGAGGGGCTTCCCCATGGCCCTCCTCTTGCTGGTGCCACCACTAACTGCTTCCACATTGCTTATGGGCTGCAAACATGACAAGCCGACAGCCTCGGGGAGCAATATTTTATTGACAAAATGTAAGAGAAAATATGTTTGGCTGCTTTTAAGCAGTGGTGTAGGCGGGTGTTACAGAACCAGATGGTTCAAGTTAGTCTTTCATTTGCCAGGATGATGGGAAAATGCTGCCTGTTCTACAACTGAAATGGCGGAGGCCGCTCTGCCAGTGGGTGGTTAGCTCTGGTTTCCGGGGGCAGTTGCTCCTCCGGAGTCCAAAAGGCCCAAGTCTCCAAGTGAGTTCTAAGGTCCATCTCCTACAGCCTCTGGGGTGGGACTGAGGAACATGTTTCCAGGTCTTGGCCACGGTGGTGTTGACAGGACGTTTTGCAGTGGTTTTTAAATATGGCCCCAGACCAAGGCATCAGCATCATCTGACCTGTTGAATCAGAAATTCGGTAGCTGGAGTGGGATCCGGCAATCTGTATTTTACAAGCCCTCCAGACAGTTGTGAGCCTCACTCAAGTTTGTGAACCACTGGGCCAGAGAAAGGAGTTAGGGTGGCTGGAGCATGGCGGTGGGGGGTAAGTAGCGGAAAATGAATCACATCAGGATCCAGTTGAGAACCATTGGTTGTTCCTATTTCCCAAAGACATTCCCAAAGACAAAGGCTTTTTTATCTTGTTGCCTTTGATATTTCCTCTGGCGAGAATGCATCTTCTCCCACTCCCCCTTTTACCTCTTCCCAATCTCTACTTCTCAAAATCATCACCACCATTTTCCAAGGCTATTTGGTGTATCCCTCAACCCACAATGTCTTTTCTGACTCCCTCAGGAGCATGCAGTCTGTCTCTTCACTGAACCCCCAAAGCTGTCACTTTTCTCGCAGCTCATATTTAGCTTTGTGCCCCTAGGAAACAAACCCTTTGGGGGCAGGTGCTCTTTCTGGTCCTTGGTGTATCCTCATAATGCCTATTAAGGAACAGAGGAGATATTAAAATGACTTTTGAAACACAGGGAGAGTCATTCAGTGTAAAATGTAGACAGTACCCAGCTTATCCAACATTGGCTTGGTAAGCACTTCGGTTCTCCCCTTTGTCCAGTATTCAAGGTAGATCTCCATTCATGGACCAACAGATGGACTTCTACGTAGGAATGTTCTACAGACACAACTAATGGCTCAGTTTGACATACACTTACTATGTAGCCTGCCAGGTCTCTTGCTAAGTGCTCATGACTTAGATATAAATAAAATACAGACTTTGTTTTTTAAAAATCCATATTCTAATGGGAAAAACACATAAAAGATCATTTCAATGTACCATCATAAGTAGAGAGGCAGGCACAAATTTTAATGCAAGCACAGAGCACAACCTTCCTTGTACCCTACTCTGGAATTATAAGAAAGGTTGTTGGAAAACATGTCTGAACTAAGTCTTGAAGGCTGAGGAAGAATAGCCAGGTAAGGAGATCAAGAAGAGTGTTTCAATAAAGAACAAGGCAAAGGCATGGACGTGCAAAATAGTCTCATGGTAAGAAGCAAGAGGTGCGTGGCTTTCAAATACTCTAGCATTACTACAGCATAGATTGCTAGTTGGAGACTGGCAGAAGGTAAGGCTGTATCACTGACCGGGGAATCAGATCATAGAGGGCTCTACTATCTATGCTAAAGAACTCAGAATTTGTTTTAGAGGACTTGGGGAATAGGAGTAGTGGTTAGACTTGCATTTTTTAAAATATTATTTTAAATTCCATTATAGTTAACATACAATGTTATATTATAGACTTGTATTTAAATAGATCACTCTGCAGTGGTGAAGAGGGGTTTGAAGGAATGAGGCTTGAAGGTGATGAGATCCAAGGCGAGCTCTGGGCATTTGCACATCTCCCCAGGGCACAGGGAGCAGGATTCACTCTCAAACCGATCAGAACGAGGAGTTCCATCTCATTAGGAGCAAAGCCTGAGTACAGTACGGTTCTTCTGAGACACAGCAGGCCTTTGTCCTGGTAAATGGAACAGCAGACAGGCTGGTTTGGATAGGAAGGGCTCATCTTGTATAAGTGGCTACACCACCCCTTTCATTCGATAGGATTTCTAGCTTGTGCACTTGAACCTCACAGGCCATCATGGCTCAGATGGGCAGTCATCAATCATTATCATACTTTCCAGAAACCTCTAAATAGACTGATTTGGACTCATTACTATTCCCACCCTCAGTCTTGCCATCCACACTTCTATATTTTCCTAGCATATTTCATTCTATCAACCAAATAATGCCCATCTTTAGATACTTTCTTAGGACAAAAGCTGGAAAGGAAGTGGTTTTTCAATAACTTGCTCTTCATGCTGAGATTTAAACTGCATGTAATAATAATTGCAGCACTGCTGAGTTCAAGTCCTAAAGAGCAGTCTATTCCCATAATCAGGCCCCCGAGGTCCTAGATTTGTGAAGAGAAAATTAGGAATCCTGAAGAATCTTATCACCCAGTGGAAAACTAGCACAACATTTTTCAGAGTATTTTGTGGTTTAGAATATATTTAGTGCCTGCACTGTTCTGCTGACTCATCATTGTGATCATAGGAGTACTGGTATCATCTGCAGGAGCTCACGGTCAAGGTCTTGCTCAAGGTCACCCAGAATGTGAACCTAGAACATGGCTCTTACTGCCCTGCTCTGCTCTCCACTTCACACTGGAACAGAATCACTTGACTCAGGATGGTTGGCAGAAGGAAGATGGTCAGAGAGATGGAAGGAGGCACTGAGAAAAATGATGACGATGGCAGGTTATGCTCTGGTAACACCACCAGCCCCTTTTGGAATCTCTACTCTCTCAAGGTGGTCCAACTCTTTGGACCCACTTTCCAGAGAGAAAGGGGGATAAAGGCCAAGAAAGCCCTGACTTCATATTTAATTGGTATAAAACCTCAACATCTATTCAAATCCTAGTCTAGCTTTAAGGCGTAGCACAAATCCTTAACCATCCTTTCACCCATGGAGCTTAAAATCACTTACTTTACCCTGGAATCTATAAAAGCAGGTGACAGACAACCCAGTATTTAATGGCATCCTGTCACTTCGTTTAGTATCAATCCTGCCTCATCAACAATGCTAAAATCTCAGCTATGCAGAAAACAAATGCATCAGAGCACCTGAGTTTTCCAGATGCTTGAGAGTTTTCTTCCTAGGCCCAAGCTTTTTAAAAAGTATAAACATTTTGGCAAAAAGCACATTTATGGTATATCTTACGTATCTGTTTTTTTGAATAAACAGGATGTTAAGTACATCTTTGTCACCTATTACTGAATTGTGCCTCATGACTAGGTGTCCTTGTACTCAATGTCCTCACACTCTAGAGCCTTTTGGTTTTTACCTATTTGTTTTTTAAATCTCTCTTCTCTTATTTGCATAAGTTTTCAGCCATCAGTGTGCCTGTAGTAGCAAACTATTACCTTCCAATTTACTGCTCCTAAAGTGCTATGAGATGGGACATCAAAGAATCACGGTTGCTAGATTTATAAGCAAAGTATGAGTAAACAGGTCTCCAGTTAGTGTTAGAAGTACTAGCTCATTATTTAGGCTGATCTCTTGACTATTTTCTAAACAGCTAAATTAACCAGATAGCTGAATTCCAGATAAAGGAAATGTTCCTATCCGCTAGGTATGGTTTTCTATATCTATTAGATAATGTTTTCTATAACTTCCACAGTGTCCAACTCAATGCTGAGCCCACAGCAAACACTCAACAAACTGCTTGCTTGATTACACTGTTTTCAAAGAGTATCCAACAATGACCAAAATATTCTTGGCGCTTGCTGCTATTTTGATTGCCCCTGGGATTGCATGGTATAGTAAAACATGAACTTGGCATGGTTTTAATTTTGCATCCTTGTAAGCTGACTTCAGCTCTTTCTGGAACATGGTTAGGTGTAAGCAACTAACCTTGAATAAAAAAGACAAATTCCAAAGACACCATGGGTTGAGTAACCTCTAAAATAAATGCCCATCTAAATGAAAACTAGGTCATTATTAAAAGGTGTTTAACTTCACTGAAGACTGTTCTGGTTAACCCCCTTAGAACTACTGAGCTAAGAGTGAGAGAAAAAAATCAAAATGGCATCCAAAACTTGGTCCAGATTGACAATACCATATGTGTCAGTTTTGCTCATATTTTATTTCAACCCTTTATGGAGAGGATATTGGGAAATATCAAGGAATGGCCATAGAGAAGGAAAATAAGCTGCAGATATCGCATCATTTTATCAAGTGTAGAGTATCAGTGAGTTTTGGAAATTATAAAGCCTATGCAACCCCTAGTGCAGTGATGACATTGACGGCTTCTGCCCCCCGAATTTACCGCCCCCCGGAATCTTTTCAGCTTCTTTGATTTGAGAAGAGCCCTAGAAACCACAGGTTTGATCAACCAAATGCTATAATCTGGGAACTCTTAATAACTACATGGTTAGACTATCATATTTTTGCCCCGAGGTACTGATTTGAGTCAAGGTGGCATTCTGCATCCTTTCCTACTGAGATCTCATTATGCATGTGTAATTTGAGTAAACAATGAGACTACTGAATTAAATTCCTCCCTTTAAATTAGCTTTAATACAGAAAGGGAGGAGACAGGGTGGTTATTATTACAGAGATCAAGTAATTAATTTTCTAAGTTCTATGGAAGATCGAAAGAAATCATGCAAATGAATTTGCAAACAATTAGAACAGTGAGCACTCAAATATGTGTATTTATGGAAAAAGGAGATAAAGTGAGTCTGGGTCAGTTCACTAGTCTCATGGAATTTCTCCATGCTGATAAGAGTGATGTACACATGTGATTGAAGTGGTAAATAAAATTTCAGTCAGATGTCGAATAACTGGAGTTCAATATGGCTAGATATTGACTTTTTCTAAAAATCACTTATAGAAAATATATTTTGTTCAATATCATTTTAGTTCAACCTCATATCTAGGAGAAATTGTGTTAATAACCATAATTCTCTCCCCCTACATTTATATAAGATTACAGGGTTTTCAACTTGCTTGATAATCCGGAAACACTGCAAGAACCTCAGCCAGGAAATACCATCTTTTTTGAAAAACAAAGGTTGAAACAAAAACATTCTGAGGTTAAGTTGCCATTAACTAGAAAATGTAACCCACACAAATAGCAGAAGCCCTAAGTATGTTAGATAATCAAGTTTTAATAAAGGTTTATAATAGTAGCACTTAAAATTATAAGATACATATAAATGTGTGTAGAGAGAAACATCTCTCTGGTTTTGTGCTTCGAATATTCACACACATGCTCTCAAATGCCCCAGCATTAGCATTTGTATCAAAAAATATTACCTACAAGAGAAAACATTATCTACGTATTACTCCTGTAGAAGTTCTGGATTTCTTCTGCATGATTTGAAATAATTTAAAACTACAGATCTGGGACACCTGGGTGGCTCAATTGGTTAAGCATCTGCCTTAGGCTCAGGTCTTGATCCCATGGTCTTGGGATCAAGTCCCACATCTGGTTCCTTGCTCAGCAGGGAGCCTGCTTCTCCCTCTCCCTCTGCCCCCGCTCATGCTCACTCCCTCTCACCCACTCTCTCTCAAATAAATAAAATCTTTAAAAAATAATAATAAAACTACAGACCGATCAGGATCCAGCCTTAACCCTGGGGTGAGGTTTCTCAACCTCTACACTACTGACTTTTTGGACCAGATAATTCTTTGCTGTGACAGTGGCTGTCCTACGCCTTGCAGGATGTTTAGCAGTGCCCCTGGCCTCTACCCATTAGATGCCAGTAGCTTGTCAATAAGCATGTGATGCTGCCAAATATTCCCTGGGGGACAAAAATCTCTGATTCAAAATAAAGAGAGATTATAGACATGGCATAATAAAAAAGAGATCCATGGCACAATAATAAAGAGTTCCAACATATATAGCAACTGGTAGCCTATGGAGTAGGGACAGAGGGCCAAAAAAGAGAAATGAGTCATAACAGAAAAAAATATTGCTTAATTAAAGAAAGACCCAATTGAGACTAGAAAGGACTGTCCATACCCTGGGAGACACTAGGACATTCTAGTAATGAACTTCAAGGATAATAAATTAAACGAAGAAACAAAACAAATAAGTAAATAAGAACCTCTAGGCATGAAAAGACATAAAGAAGAATTTTAGCCTCGGGTGTAACCAAATGAACACTAGAAGACTGTTAAAAAAACTTCCTATCTGGGCGCCTGGGTAGCTCAGTTGGTTAAGCGTCTGACTTTGGCTGGGTCGTGATCCCAGCATCCTGGGGTCAAGCCCCACATCTGGCTTCCTGCTCTGCGGGGAGTCTGCTTCTCCCTCTCCCTCTGTGTGCTCGCTCTCTCTCTCTCAAATAAATAAATCTAAAAAAATTAAAACCAAAAAAAACTTCCTATCTTTGCGGTCAGTCACCAAAAGGAGTCATTCTTTGCTTGAACTTCAGAGGTGGGGTCCCTGACACAGGAAAGCCTCCACCTTGCTGGATGGACCCCTGCTCAGACTCTTCGTCACAAACTCAGGCAATGCTTAAGTCCGTGCCGTTGTTTACTATTCCTAGCGGTACCCCCAGGTACCCCCAGGAGGACGCCCTGTTAGCCACGACGTTGCTAACGATGTTTTAATTTATGGTAGAAATGTCATTTTAATCTTCAGTAAATGTTCATCGTTACTAAGCTTTTATCTTCACTCTTTATTAAGATTGGACAGACTTTTGCCACTTAATTAGGCATTCCTAGTTCTTATTTCCTCATAGTGAACACTGCCCATTTTCCTACCACTGTGTTCATTTTTCAAGTTGGATTGTAGTTGCTCTTTGTGAACTGTCGGATGTGTGGAGAGAACGGGTTTCTCCGGTGTGTATTTTATCTTTTGAATTTGTTTCTGGTGTTTTGCTGAACCAAAGCTTTTCATTTTAATGTGGTCAAATCCTTCAGACTTTTCCTTTCCAGTCTCCGGGTATCTCATCTTCCTTAGAAAGGTCTTTGTATCACTCTGGGATTACGATAGTCTTAAACATCTAGTTTCTAGAATAGCTGAGCACGACTGATGACAAGGACTTAGTGCTTCTGACCCAATGATCAGAAGAACCCTGGGAAAAGAATGACATTTTTAAAAGGGCTAAAAGCATAAAACATGAAGATTATACAGGCCAAACAGCAGACAAATGGAAACTCCCTAGGTTTATAAAGAAGCCTTTGTTGAGCTCACCTATAATTTGAACAGACAGCAAGGACACAGAAACATACACTATGGTCCTGTAGTCAACTACGCTGCCCCTTTTAATGGTATATTATATATGCATGTATGCGCACGCACGCACACACAAAACTTTCAACATTATGATTCAAATCGGGTTTTTCTGAGTGCGTAGAAAGAGAAAACACTCTGACAGAAACCATAATTCTTCCTGATTTGTCATACCTTCAGGTAACCCATACCCACTCCCCATTTTCTTCGCCATCGACTGCCACTCCTAGATCACAAAGTCTCTTGGTTCTGAAATTCTAAAACTATCCACTCAATTCTTCCCCCCCTTCCAGGGTCATTTGTCCGGAAAAAAACCCAAATAGAAACTTGGCTCAACTACACCCCCCATCCATGATCTCAACCCCGTGACTCTACCTTTCTGGATTAAGCCCCTCTTGACCGATAGAGCCTGGTTGTCTGGTTTCAACAAGCTCAGATCCCCCAGTTTGTACTCTGGCCCCCAAGCCCCACCCACTCCTGAATGACCAGGAGCCATTGTGATGTTTCATCTGAGAGTCTCCGCTGTGATGCGGGCAGGTGGCACATAGGGATTTTTGCTTCACCAGTTTAGGGTCCTGCAAATTGCTGGGCACATAATAGATTTATACTAGTAATTATAATAATAATGGCTAACATTTATTAAGCATGTGTTATGTGCCTGATGGTACTAAGAACTTCTCCTGTATTTCCTTATTTATTCTCACAAAACCTTATGAAATGGGTGAGATTCTTATCATTCCCCATTCTTCAGAATAAATGGAAGTCCCAAATCAAAATGTGAATAAAAAAGACCTTTCCACGGAGGGAGGGGATCCATTTGTTCACTGCAAAATAAACGGATGGGAAATAGTTATTTGTGGTAAACCGCCTGTCATGAGCAATGGCAGAATGAGAACACAGACTCTTGTCCAGAACTTTTCAGAATGTCAATGATTGATGTTTGCTGTCTACCAAACCCCTTGAAGAAAGCCACCTCCCTTTGTGAGGAGGATGAGGTATCCATACGAAAAAGTAACAGGAAGTGAAGTAAACTGCAAGTAAGAGAATTCTTGAAAGAAGGCCCGGGGAGTGTCAGTGTTCCTTCTAAGATGGGCCTCAACAGCCATTACTACTGGGGTTTCCTGGGCCCAGGGCCACTCCCATTTCATTGTATGCATGGGGGGCTGAGTTCATGAGGGAGGGCTGACTCTCCCTTCCTGTTTTCAGATGGACTAGAAATAATTACTGTGACTTATGAGCTTTTGAAATCTCTTTAATTCTCCTAATATCACTGTTTTGTTGCTCTTGTTATACTAGAATTATTTTCTGACTGGAAAAGACAATCAGATCCTCAAAATAAAGTGATATAGGTTTCCTTTTATTTAATTTTTTGAAGTTTTTATTTTAATTCCAGTTAGTTAATTTCAGGTGCACAATTTAGTGATTTGACACTTCCATATATCACTTTGGTGCTCATCACAACAACTGCCCTCCTTCATCCCCATCACCTATCTCACCAACAGCCCCCATGTCCCCATCAAAATGATTTTTTTGCGGATTTTGGAAGGCAGCAGAAAGGGCCAAGTGGAAAATCCTGTACCCTACTTTACATCTGGCCTGCTGGGTTAGGTTTCTACTACTATGGAACAAATTACCACATATTTAGCAGCTTAACATGGTTAAATTTGTTATCTCACAGGTTCCATGGGTCAGGACCCCAATATGTTTCAAATGGGTCCTCACAAGGCTGACAACAAAATGTTTGCCATCTACATCCTCGAGAAGTTCAACTAGAGAAACACCCACTTCCGAGCTCTTTTAGGTGGTTAGAAGAATGCATTTTCTTGATGCTATGTGACTGAAGTCTCCAGGTTCTTGCTGGCTATTGGCTGAGGACTGCTCTCAGCACCTACAGGCTGCTCTTGGGGTCCCGCCATGTAGCACTCAGTACAGACAGTTTACTACATGGCCCTTTACTTCTTCAAGGCTAGCAAGAGCATTTCGGTTTCTTCCTTCACAAAGGGCCCACCCAGCTTTTTAAGAACTTGCCTGATTAGATCAAACTCACCCATGACAGCCTTCCTTTTGATGAACTCAAAATCAACTGACTTGAGACCTCGACTACATCTGCAAAATCTCTTCACCTTTGTCACATCACGTAACCAATCAGGACAGTAAAGGGTATAAACACCAGGGAGCAGAAATCTTGGAACCGTCTCAGAATTCTGCCTACCGCTCCCTCAGAACCAGGACCCAGACATGAGAGGACATACCATGAGAGAGCATGCCAAGCCCCTGATGAATGCAGAGTGAAGGCACAGAGACATAAAGGAGGAGGTGGCCTGAGATGAGACAAAGAAGGAAGCTGCCCGTCAAAAGAGCCCCTCTTATACTTGCAATGCTTCACTAGAGTCAGAGGGAGGGGGGAGTTGTAGGAACTGCCGCGTACTCATAGTTTCCACATGAAGGTGGTCTGCTCTATCTGGCTCCTCATCCTAAGAAGAGGAATCACATCACTGGCTGAGCCCAGACCAGGGTGGGTAGGTCAGTTTCATTTTGCATCACAGCTCTGATCAACTGGTAGAGTCATACTGAGAAGGATTCTGACACTGTACTTCTTGGTTCAGCAGGAGGGAATTCTGTGCTTGATTAATGATGTCGGTCATGAACTCTGGCTTGGTGATTAGATGTTGAACAAGTATTGGCCACCCTTGCCTTAAACAATATACTTTGCTCTAAGAAGTCTCAATGAATATTAAACAAGAAGGACAGTGTTTAGGAATATCCTGTGCATATGAAACAGACAACTTTATAAGACAGTTTCTTATGCTTTCCTCCCCTAAAACTGTTATTTTCCTACTTAAGAACCTCCAATGAGAAAGTTATTTACTTTTAGACCCAATTCATAAGTGGGTCCTTTGGGACTACCAGGTAGATGTAAGAATTTACCGATCTCAAGGAGTGACGGAGTCATAGAACAAAGCCCTCCGGTGCCTGAGACTAGTTGCGGAAGAGTGCGTTCACCATCGACTCACCACTATGCCCCAGACCAGTAGGTGTCTGATTTCCAAGGGCTGCTCAAAATCCACACAAAGAAGGAGGTGTCCCTGTGAAGGACTGAGTGACTTCCTGAAGAGTCAGACAAGTCGCATCCCCTTGAACAGACAGAAGCGTAAGGTCATGTCTGCGTCTCTAGGCCTCGGACAAAACTTCTCATTTCAATTAGATCAAGACTCCTGAACATTTTAATATTGGGAACGTTTGCAGTTCCTTGTCAGAGCCATGTCTGCTTTAACATTCCTTGGGGCTTGGCAAGGGAAAGTCACCTCATTTTCACAACTTCACGGCATTTTTTCACATCATGAAAATGCCCTCATGTTTGTCACTCGTACAATAAACAAAAGCAAGAAAGCAAATCCATCTGCAGAACAGTGCCATATGAAGCTAAATTAAAATGCTAATGGGTGAGCACGACACAGAGAAAACCACACACTGCCGAGAGTTAAGGGAACATGGATTTCACACAGAAGGGTCCTTTGAACCACAGTCTGCACCACCCGCTCCGTCTGAGGAGCTGGAGACAGTCAAAGTAGGACAGGAGTAGAAACCAAACTTTCATGGCTCCTAGTTTCCGTTATTGCTCCTTTCAACTCTTCAGCTTATTTTTTCTTCTAATAAGGTTATAGGAAGGCTGAAGAAACAGCCCCTGGCCATGCTTTCTCCCAGAAAAAAAAAGTCCCTTTTTTTTCTTGCCCCTCCAACTATTTATGTGATGGAACTATGTTGATATAGACAATAAGGTGCAATTAACTTCCAGGTCTGAGCAAGGAGAGAATACACCAAGATGAACATGGGAACAAAACTAAGATGCTTATCCTTACGATACTGGACAGAATGCACGCCTCTGATATTCTCATCAATATGGAGCCAAATTATTTCGTCTATAGATGTCAGATGCATTAGGGAGGTTCTAATCGCAGTACTAGCCCTTTGGTACAGAACTTAGGAACAATACATTGACGAATCAATTTCAAAGATCTCTGGGAGAAAACGGAATTGAATTCAGTTCATTCAGGGATAAATAACATGCCTGAAATTTGGGAACAAAATGTGGTTCCATTAAGAAACTCCTGCGGTAAAGAAACAGAACAAGGTACATAAGATATTCCACACACCCCTCGCCACTGAAGGACTTAAGAGGTACATTTGAAGCAAAGGTATTCATTCTCTGCTGCTATTCCAAATGCTTCTTTAAAAAAAGAAAAAAAGAAAAAAAAACCCTCCTCTATGTTGTGCATTTACTGAGTACGTCCAAGCCATAAGTGTGCATTGATTCTTCGGTTGCCATGGCAGAGGGAACGGTTTCTATGTTATGATGGTAGTTGCCATATGTTCAGCTTCAAGTCAACTGATTCCATCACAAAAGGAGGAGAGAACAGAGCAGGGGCTGTAGAGCCTCGCCTCTCCCGAGATTCTAGGTAGCACTGAGGTGCCACATGAGCCTCTGTTCCAGGCCCGACCCTGACTATGTACCACAGCGTGGCGTCTAAGCAAACACATTTGCAAGAGATTCTTACACACAGGCCACTACTCTAGGAGCCTGACCAGCAGCTAACTCAAATAAAGTAGTCATAACTTGCAAAATGGCCCACGAAGCAATCTAGAAAAGATTTACAGCCGAAAGGGACACATTCTTTAGGGGGGCAAGTGGAGCAGTTAATGCCCTCTCTTAGAGGGCTGGAACTGGAGACATGCAGAGGGAAATGTGGGAATTCGGGACCACAAGGAGAACTGAGACGTATTTAATCATAGGAGATAGACCCTGAGCGAGTCCTAGAATGAGAAGGTGTCTGGACCCTACAAAGCCACATCTTAGACGGTGAGTGGGCACATTCTTGCCCAAACTCCTTAAAGAATTCCAGGTTGGCTGTTTCAGTGTTTGACATTGGTCTGGCTCAATGTAACAGTCATGGATGTAGCTACTGTCAGAACACTAATGAGTGTCTTGAATGTCCAAGAGCTTAGTTTTTGGTATTCTTCCAGGGTCCTGTGAGTAAATGGGCTATTTGCCGATAGAGGAATTTATTTGTTTCTGGAACTCTATGGTATGCATTATTAAATCCCTGCGGCAGCAATCTAAATGATCCTTGAAGGATCCAGAGCCCTTCCAAGACAACCCAACTACAAGGAGAGGACTCCTGGCACTGAGATATATGGCCCCAATGGCCTTTTTTTAACGACTTATATTTTCTTTACTCTAGAAATTCATAAGAATCTCAGAGGGGCACCTGGGTGGCACAGCGGTTAAGCGTCTGCCTTCGGCTCAGGGCGTGATCCCGGCGTTATG
>NC_048229.1:50811812-50876365 GCF_002007445.2 Ailuropoda melanoleuca
CACAGCGGTTAAGCGTCTGCCTTCGGCTCAGGGCGTGATCCCGGCGTTATGGGATTGAGCCCCACCTCAGGTTCCTCCACTATGAGCCTGCTTCTTCCTTTCCCACTCTCCCTGCTTGTGTTCCCTCTCTCGCTGGCTGTCTCTATCTCTGTCAAATAAATAAATAAAAATCTTTAAAAAAAAAAAAAAAGAATCTCAGAAATAGCAGAGTCTGCCTTGGCATCTATACTAATTTGTCTTTTTTTTTTTTAAGATTTTATTTATTTATTTGACAGAGAGAGAGAGACAGCCAGCGAGACAGGGAACACAAGCAGGGGGAGTGGGAGAGGAAGAAGCAGGCTCCCAGCAGAGGAGCCTGATGTGGGGCTCGATCCCAGGACCCTGGGATCACGCCCTGAGCCGAAGGCAGACGCTTAATGACTGAGCCACCCAGGCGACCCTAATTTATTGTCTTTATCATCATTAAATTATGTGCTGGGTACAATGCTGGGTACTTCCTAAATAGATACCATGATAGGGCTTTCATTTATTCATCAGGCTATCAAATCAATAAGGAAAAGACAGCCCACTAAACAAATGAGCAAAGGACTTGAATAGACACTTCACAAAAGAACTCCAAACAGGCAACTAAAAAATGAAAGACATGCTTAATCTCACTGATAATCAGAGAAATGCAAATTGAAACTATAGGAAGACACCACTACACACACCCAAGATTAGCTCAAATTTAAAAGCCTGGCAATACCAAGTATTGATGAAGATGTGGTACATCTGGAACTTTCATGCTGCTAGCAGGAATGCAAACTGGTAATACCACTTTGAAAAACAGCTGGGCATTATCCAATAAAACTGAAGAAATGCAAATATATGACCTAACAATCATACTCTAAAGGATGTGTTCCAGAGATAACAATTGCATATGTATACCAATGAGAATGCTCACAGGGACACTGCTTGGAAAAGCCCCAAACAGAAATTTCCCAGATGTCTGTCAATATTTGAACGGATAAATAAATCCATTTATCATAGAAGGTTATCTAGCATTTAAAATGAACAAACTCCAAGGGCACCTGGGTGGCTCAGTCAGTTAAGCATCTGCCTTTGGTTCACGTCATGATCCCAGGGCCCTGTGCTCAAGTCCCCACATCAGGCTCCCTGCTCGGCAAGGAGTCTGCATCTCCCTCTGCCTCCCCACCGCCACTCATGCTTGCTCGCTCTCTCTTCTCTCGCAAAAATAAATAAATAAATATTTTTTTAAAAAATAAAATGAACAAACTCCAGCTGAACTTGAAGACACGGTTAATCCCATGGGAGTGAGAGAGTTGTCAAATAGGCACATACATGGGTGCTTGACCTAGATGATGGCCACACAGATTTTTATTTGTTGTATGTGCACACACATACACATACACACACACACGTCCACACTTCATTCTCCAGTAAGTCATATTTTCAGGAGGAAAAAAAAGTTTAAAGAAAACTCGGTATCCAACAGGTACCTCGAGTAGAAAGTAGTAAGAGTTGTTTTTGTGAAGACTCTCCCAAAGCTCGGAATGTATTTCAAACAAATCTTACCAGCATTCTCCGTTTGTCCATTTCAATCTTTCTTGGAGCTGCCTGTACTGTCTACCTAACAACTATTTAGGATAATGAGTTTCACAGAGACACAAGCAAAGAAAAACTGTAGGGCAACCAGAAGAAGGGTACGGAGAGCTAGGGTTCTTTAGAAAGGAGAAAAAAAAGGAATTTTCATCCTTCTTCTGCAAGGGAGCAGGGACTCGAGTAGAGGGCCCTCATCAAACTGTGTGTTTCCTCTGATGAGCTCTTGTTATGATAATTATTATCACTCCAAAGATGTTGATAATTATATTTAGACAGTTTTTAAAGCAATATTGTATAATATTTTCCCCCATTTAACACCAGCATCAGAGCTGATGAATACTCAGTCAGATGAAATGCAGGGCTGCTGGTTTGTCCACAAAGTGTTCCCATCAACCGTGTAAGTGAGTTTTATAATGTATACATTATACTGGGGGGGGGAAACATACTCTTTTGGAAAGGAGCGATTCTTGGCACATAATCAGTTCCCATTGAATTTAAATGACTTTTGGTCCTACACCGATGCTGATAAAATACTTTCAAATGTACAGAATATTAACCAAATGTTTATATTAAACAACTCCTTTCAGGTGAAAATATGCTCGGTGAAGCGTAGCTCCCTGGAGCAAGTTAGTGAATATCAATGTTCAGCAGATCACAAGGTGCTACAAGTTCTCCAATGTAAGAAGCCGAGGGGGAGATAAAAGAGCAAGGCTGGTGGATGGGCCCTGCCAGGGGAAGGTACAATCACATTGGACATAACCTCATTGAGATGGAAATGGAGTTCGAAGTACATGCAGTGGGGGCTGCCAGGAACTAGGAAGCAGACGTGGGCTGGGGAGGAAGAGCACTGGGCTCCGGTCTGTGCTTCCAGATTCCACATGCTGCAGACCTAGGCTGGCCACAGACCTGCCTGGGGCCCCGTCGGCAGAGAGATTTACAGGACGCACCTCATAATTAATACCAGCCAATTGCCAGTTAACCATGGGCCCTGATTTCGGGTAAGTGACGTCTGCTTATCACAAGAAGCGTTCGGACTTAATATTAAGTCTTACAGTATTTCAAATTTGCCAAAGAACCCTGTCCATTTCTAATTATCATTATTTATCTGCAGGTTTCAGGAAATCACGTGTCTTGTATGGGACACATACATATGCAGCATCCAGTAAACATACACATATTTCAGAGGGAAGACAGCTTTTATCAACTGGGCTAGAGATCGAAATAAACACTCTGCCTATCTGGTGGTGGGGAAAAGGCCATACTCGGAAACATCTGGTCCAGGGTAATGCCAAGCGCTGACTAGGATGTTAGTGGGGAATTGGGTCAGCTAGCCCCACTCTGGACTTCCTTCCTTATCCATAAAATGAGGATATTAACATTTCAGTGCAAAGTGCTTTGAGCTACTTGGGAGAACAGTCTCTATAAGCAGAAGGTACTATGTTTTTAACCGAGTGCTAATAACACGTGCAAGTTCAACACGTTTAAGTTCTTTGGTTGTGCTGGTTATAATCAAATAATATTTCCAGCAGCTACTTTTAAAGTTAGTAAGGCTAAATCAGATTTATTCAAGTTCAGAATGACTAATGGGAGAGGGAAACACATCACTGTTCTCAGTTTACACAGATCACAGAATTTTAGTCCTGCAAAATCTCTTTCAAGAAGACTTTGTATCACGATCTTGGTGGTGTCTCTCCTCTAAATTATTCTAAAATATTGACTTTCTCTAATTTTCAAACACTATTTCCAGGAAAGCAGAATATAGAATTTTCCCTGAAATTAAATTCAAATCTCTCCAATGATCTCTTATACCTACCTGAAGACTCAGAAGCTTGCAGACCCAGACTCCACAGGAGGCTGTCATCTAGTGGCTGTGCTTGGCTGATGAAGTGGATGCTGGAGTCCAGAGAGGGTGAGTGTCTGGCTCAAAGTCAACATAATGTCCAAGCCAGGATCATAATTCCCATCAAACGTCTTCCCTACTACGTTAAATCCGCCTTGGGCCAATCAGATACTAACCAAGCACCCACCATGCCTTTGGCCTCTGCTTGGTTGCAAGGTAGACAGAAAAGACAATCATGGACAAACACGAGTGCCAACGTGAAGTGAGAGTAGAAAAACAAATAAGTGTAAGATTCCTCCTTCTACTCTAAGAGTTTACAATCCAGCTGAGAAGAAATGTTAGAAAGATGTGCAATGGTTAAATCACAAAGATAAGACAAACCCTGTCACCAGGCCAGACAAAATGAATTCCAAACTTATGGAAGTAGACCAGTGATTCCCAATGCCTTCAAAAGCATTAAACCCACAAATGGGCCCTATCTAATAAGCAAGTAAATAGTTTTTGTGATCAAATAAGTTTGGGGCATACCGCACACCACACCGCCATCTTAGAGTCACAAGACGTGGTGACATTTCAGTGCTCTGAGAAGACTCCCAGTAATGCAATCTATGGAATAACTTCCAGTCTTGTGTTTTTCAGACTGATTTTATCCTAAGACCTTTCTAATGCTTTCAACAGACTTGGCCTTCTCCTATCTCATCTCTAGGACCCTAAACTCCAGTCAAACTTGTAAATTCTCCAGTATCTTAACATCTCTGGCTCTATGGGCAATGTCTGGCATGTGATTCATTATATCTATTTGCTGAGTGAATACATAAACTGCTATGCACTGTCAAGGAATTAAAGGCTCACTAAGCCATAATCTCTGTCCTTTAGGAGAGCCTCTCAAATGTTAATGCTTATGTGAATCCCCCTGGTGATTTTGCTAAAGTGAGTTTCTGATACAGTATATCTGGGGCAGAGGCTGATGTTCTGATTTTCTAACAAGCTTGCAGGTGAAATCAATGCTGCCAGACCCAGGATCACACTTGAAGGCCACAAGGAGGGAGGAGCTCACTCAAGCAAGGGACAGACACCACGAAAGGATGTATTTTCACGACAGATCAAGAAGAAAGTGCTATGATTTCTCTCATCTATGGAACATAAGAACTAGGATGATCGGTAGGGGAAGAAAGGGATAAAGAAAAGGGGGGTAATCAGAAGGGGGAATGAAACATGAGAGACTATGGACTATGAGAAACAAACTGAAGACTTCAGAGGGGAGGGGGTGGGGGAATGGGATAGACTGGTGATGGGTAGTAAGGAGGGCACGTATTGCATGGTGCACTGGGTGTTATACGCAACTAATGAAGCATCAAACTTTACATCGGAATCTGGGGATGTACTGTATGGTGATTAACATAATATAATAAAATAAAATAAATAAAATAAAAAAAAAAAAAGAAGAAAGTGCTATGGGAACAGCAAGGAGGACATGATTTATTCTGCCTGGGTAGGGAGGCCTTGGAGGAGGGTCTTGTAAATGTCATGAGGAGGCGCTGTTCCAGGTGAGCTGTGGAGTGAGTAGCTTTTTTCCAGGTAAAGGAAGGAAGGACACATGGGTTGAGCGAACAGCATGAACTACACAGCAGAGAAGAGCATAGTGTATGGAACGTTCAGGTAGCAGTAAGGGAGGAGTATATGCTACTTTGGGGTACAGGCAGGAGTAGAGGGGACAGCAGGAGTCAAGTTGAGAAGAGGTGTTGGACTGGATCGTGAAAAGCACTGCACTTTAAAAGTCCAAACGTTTAATGGTGAGATTCGAGAAATGATCAACGGCTAAGAGAGAAATCCTAGTGAGTGAGTGGTGGCCTTCATGCCACCCTTTCATTGAGCCACGAGGCCAAGGTGGACCCCATCTGCTCCTGGATTTAGCTCTGCTTTCAAATTTTAATGGGACATCAGAGAGGTTTTCAAAATCCTATGATTGATAAAGCATAATCAATCCCTTTCCCTGGCTGGAGATTAAGCTGTTTTTTAAAAAGCACTTAGCATTTCAAGGTTGCTTTTATAGGCATCTCCGCAAATCTATGAAGCTACAAACTTTATTTAGCAGTTACAGACAAGACTACTATTGCACACAGGGTTGTATTCTTCCATTCTGTCTCAGATTTCAGTCCAGCTGTTCTGGGATCTTTTATTTTAGAAACTGGAAAACCAGGGCTATTAATAGAGTCAGGCAGCCAATTTAAATCTGATAATGTGCTGACACTTGGTTGCATACTTCAGCACAGATGCCCATGTGTACAATATGTATTTATTTCTGCACAAATGTGTACATGCATATGGATAAATAATCGCAAATACTATGAAGTCGACACTTAATATTTCACAGGGCCACCTGGGAGTTATTCTCCGCCTTGTAAACAGGACACTCTTTGACATGTAAACATTGTTTAGAAGATAAGTTCAACCTACAGGCTCAGGAGTCTGGAGGGTCATAAGTACACACAACCTCTTCCTCTGGGTAGAAAAGAGATCCATAGAAAACAGCAACATTCTAGCTACACTTCCCTTTACTTTGCCTCACATACCTTATCCAGTAGTCAAACTACTCACTATTGACCATCCATAGCCGACAAGTTCCTTCTTCTCCTTATTTATGTTATCCCCTCTATTGTGTAAGAGTTTGGGCTTTGCAGTTATCCTTGGGTTCAAGTTTGAGCTCTGTCATTTTCTAGCTGTGCGAATTAGAACAAATGTCTTACTAAACAGAGCTGTTCCCTCATGTGTATAGTGACAACAGCCACTGCACTTACATCAAAGGACTGTTGTAAGGATCAAATGAGAGAACACAAGTGAGTACTGATCAGATCAGTGGCCGCCTGGAGTGAAGGGTTGCGGGGTGTTACTCGGATAGGGGTACCAGGAAACTTTTTAAGGTGATAAATATACTGTATATCTTGATGGAAGAAGTGGTTACATGGGAGTAATAAATGGGAGTAATTATTATAATTCCCTCTTCTCTACATCTAAATATTATCCATTTTTCAAAGCTTACCTCAAACACCATCTCCTCCATGAGGCCTGTGATAGTTTCCCCAATCAGAAGGAATCCCTTTTGACTTTGAACTAACATCCCTTCATTTGCACTTCTAAAACACTTAGAATCTCCCTGGTGTTAAGGTCGAGCTCTTTGTATGTATTTTTAATTTTCATGACTACACTGTTAGCCCCCTGATAAGGCACATCTCTGTGGTCATGAGATTCTGGACCGCATGGAGAGTCATACATTCTTCACCCTTCCATTAAATCATAGTGGAAAGAGTGAATTCAGTGTAACCCTACTTGGGAGACACACAAGATTGCCTTGAACCCCATTCCAGAACCTCAAACCACTCCAAGTCCTTCTCAAGATTTCCATAACTATCATTTCCTTCTGGCTTCAGCTATTGCTTGCATGTATGTTGACTGTTTTACCTTGCTCCAGTCATGAAATTCTCATGGACGCATGAACTAGACTTTACTTAAGACTTGGGGGGGGCAGGGTTGCAAAGAGGTGGCACTCACCCCACAGCAGTGCCAAGAGCTGCCAACAAAGCCAGCCTTAAATGTCCTTGTGGCCACCCTGCCCCGAGGGTCCTTCCCCTCATATAGCTGCCCAGCCTTCTACCATCACTTTGTCTCTTCTCTGCTTCCTTCTGGACTCTCCTCCTCCCTCTCAGAAGCAAAAGCAAATACTTTGCTTTGTCTCAGGTAGAGAAGTTCAGCCATTATCTTACTTGATTAAGTCCTAGCCAACTCCTGTGCTCTCAGCGTCTCATCTTGAATCCTAGCACTTCCTGATATTATTTTCCCACATCGAGCAGTTTCCTTCTCAAAAAGAATTTTGGTGACAGCAATGAAGATAATTTTCACCCCTGTCACAGAATACCCAAACAAAAGCACAGACAGCGGGAAGAATGAAATTTTAAAAACCACAAGGAAAGACCAATGACTGCTCAAAATAGACCATAATGAGGGAATGATGGCTGAGGAGTCTACCTCCTACATCACCCACCTTACTTGCTATCAGCAGCAAAGCCATAGTGAAAGTACCATCTTGAGGAGAAGACATGGGAGCCTGGAGTTGAAAACAGCAGAGTCGTTCCAACAACATTAAAGTTTGTGAGAGTAAGACAGAAGCCAAAACAAATTATTTTTATCTTGTGTTTAGAAGAGTCTCTTGTAAGACTCTGCAAATGACTGAAAAGAAAAGAAGAATATGCATGTGTCTGACAGGAAGGATTTGTCTAGAACAGCTGGGCAGGAGAAGATAGGTTAGTCACATCCAGGAGACCTGTAAATTGGGGATAGCTGTGTGAACAGTGCCCTGGATATGAAAGAACATTAACTGGAGAATTCTCTGTTGTTTTCCTGAAACTGAGAATGGAGTAGCCATCCCTTGAAGAAACATCCATCTCTATTAAAGGCTGGCCAGATAAACCTGTGTCTTTTCCAACACAGGCAATTCCAAAGTGGTCTGTGTTTATTAAATTTAATTTGTTAACTCTTTAACTAAATACATACTATTGTACACACACCATGTTCTGGACACTGCATAAAACACAGAATGTAGTCAGGAAATGACGCAAACTTAAAGCCAGTAGTTCCCAACCCTGACTGCGCAATACAATCACCTAAGGAATTTTGAAACCCTTGATTCCCACGCCACACTTCAGATCAATTAATCAGAACCTAGGGATGTTACCTGGCCATGAGCAGTTTTGTTTGTTTGTTTGTTTGTTTTAACATGGCTCAGTATTAAGAAAACAATTCCAAAACTTGGAAATAAGCAACAGGATAACCACATAGCCTTTCAACATCATGGTGGAGCGACTGCTTAACAGGCTCACCCCAAAGACTATCTAAGTCTTTAGGGTGACGTACCTTCATTTAATTTCTTAGTTACTAGGATATTTCACAACTCTGTAAGCATAGATACTGCCTTGTGAAACAGTGGTTCTCAAACCTTGATACTTAACAGTTACCTAGAAAGCTAATAAAGTATACAGAAGCCCAGGCTTATTAAAGTAGAATAGGGCTTGGGTTTCTGTAATTTTAGCTAGTTCCCAGGTGATTCTGACACACACCCAAGGTTGACAACCTCTGTTGTAGAAGTCTGATGGCAGTGCTATAGATTTTGGTCCATTAACAATGCAAATACATTTTTCCAGTAGAGATGCTAATAATTTCTGCCCAATTCCAAGAGTATAGGGTTGTTTTTTTTTTTGATCCATAGGACATTAAACAGTTTTATATCTAACCTAGCAATCTTATTCCAGCATATTTTCAGGACCTCTATCTATTTGATCTTTTTAATTCTCTTTGAACGTATCCTGCTGGTTCTCTCATTAAATGAATCAAATAAGTCTTTGGCAAGTACTGACTGCATATTTGTATGAGAGTCAAGTTTTCAACTTTTGAAATTATACTTTGACACCAGGTGATCCAATGTGCATCCAAGATTGAGATTCACTGCTATAGATAGAAGCCAAAATCCTGGGAAGCACCCAAAAAGAAACCACTGTTTTCTCTACACCAAATATAATAAGCTAATTATTCCTTAAGTCTTTCATGAGTCACACCTCATAATAATAAAATTAATATTTACTGAGTGTTTACTACTGCCAAGCACTACTAAGAGCTTTGCATGCATTATTAACTCATTTAATCATTACATAACCCTACGCTCTTCTTAATTAATCCCAAGTTTACAGACGAGAAAACTGAGGCACAAAAAGGTTAAGGAATTTGTCCATAGTCACACAAATTCACACCAAGAGAATGCGAACAACACACTTGGCTCTGCCTATGCCGTTCATGGCCAAGTCAGGCCACACTTCAAAAAGGAATTGGAGAGATCCCATCTTGACGGTCATTTATCCAGATTCATGGAAGCCCTCATCTGGATACCTGAATTATTTAAAAAATCAAGGTGAACCCAAAATTCATACTCTTATCATTGCTTTCTTTGGCAAGGCTACCACATATCCTTTCATTGTTTCCCCAACCCCTTACTAGGAATCATCTTCATAAAGGCAGGTGTCTAACATTTCAACATGAGCATCTTGTAAACAAATTAGATTATAAGCCTAATAGACACCTCCGTTGTATCCACAAGGAGACATTTGATATGTTTGGAAATTTGAAACCCTTATCATGTAATTCTGTGGATTCCCAAAGTACAATAATAAAAATATAAAAATAAAAGGGAGAAATATTTTAAATTTCCTCCTTATTCAAACTCACACCCAAATCGACATTTGGGCAGGTCCATCAAGAAGCACTTGGTGAGAAATCATCTGTGCACTAAGTGCTTTTTTTTCTTTTTTACCATGAGCAAAGGTCTGAATTGTAAGTAATATTGGCAAGAACAAGCTATAAGTTAAGATGCAAATCCAAATCGGGTGTGCAGTGTTCTGGCTTCAAGCCTGGTAATTGAATTTCCAGTTTATTATCCTTAATGTTTTTTAATGTGAGTTTGCAATTCAAGTCAAAATGGAAAGCTGCTCCTCCAAATCTTTCCCCTGAAGCACTTCCAGGAACAATTTCTTTTCAAAATCAAGAAATGGTTTTGGGTCAGGAGTGCACTTTAACTTTTTCAAGCTCTAGAAAAGTCTGTTCTGAGGATGCACAAAACCATGGGTCCACCGAAGGGCACGAGACCAGGGGTTCTAGAATCTGAACCTGGCACTGGAGCTTCTAAGTGAAATAGAAGAGCTAAATACTGTTAGCTGGTTAAGACGCCATGTCGTAGCTGGGAATTTCAAGGGATGTGGCGTTGACACTAAGGGACATACACGGTAAGTGGGGAATATGTTTCAAATGAAATCCTCCTGCTTCATCACACTTGGTTTATCCACCCTGCAAAAGCCTGAGCCTTTTGGTTTTAACACCTAGGCCTTATCAGGAGCCCACTCTCACATTTCTTTTCCCTAAAACTAGCCCTGAATCAAGGCTGAGGACTACATTGCTTTGAACTAGTCTTCTTAATGGAGAATGAGGTTTAAAGGTGTTAGCTAGCTTATTGTGAGGATAGTAACAAAAAACAATAACTATAAACACAACTTAATGAGGTTTTACCATGTTGCAAGTTATATTCAACTCTATGCATTATTTATTATATAATATAACTCCTATAATAGGCTGAAAAGATAGGTTATTGTCCCCCACTTTCATATAGGAAAACTGAGGTTTAGAGAGTTCAAGTCATTTTCCCAAGGTGATATAACTAGAATGGAGGCTTAGCTAATATTCACACCCAAATCTGTCTGCTCTGAAGCTTGTGCTCTTTATTACTAAGCTAAGGGACTGTATACTTTCGTTTTTCTTTACACATTATTTGAATACTCATGTTTGTATACGTGTGCACGTTGGTGTGTATGTGTGTGTAAAGAAGAGTATGAAGAAGAAAGCAAAGCTGTCCCATAAGCCCATTGCCCACATATGTACATGGCAAGTATGGTAACAGCAGAAGATGAAAATTAAAAGCTTTCCCCAGGCTCTGTCCCCAAAGGTAACCATTTGTATATTTCCTTGTATATCCTACCGAGAAAAAATATTCTGCATTTCCTTGTGAAATATATATATAATTCCTCCTGAATTTGTTTGTTTTGTTTGTTTCTCCCCCATATTATTCTCCTCCCTTCATGGGACAATGCAATATACACTGACATGCCCTTGCTTTTTTTTTTTAACATATCATATCTTGATATTTAGTATTTACATTTAGTATTCCATTGATTTATGTAACTAGCTCCCAAGTATGTTAATTCAGTTCATACCCATTTTTGTAATGAAAAAGTTTAGTACAATGAAATTTTTATGCATATATTTTGACATATCCATAGGGTAAATATGTAGCAGTCAGATTTTGTTAGTGAGGGGTCATGTGCATTGTTTAAAATTCCTGTAGACATTGCCAAATTTCCCTCTAAAGAGGCTGCATCAATTTGCCTTCCCACTGACAGACTGTGAGTGGTGTTCTCTACTGTGTCCACATACTTTCACGACCGTGTCACCTGATGCTCCCACCAATGTTACGCGGCAGGTAAAATATTGGTGTCACTCCTGTTTCTAGCATGAGTCAAGGCTACAACCCAGATGTTCTTAATTCTAATTATAGAATCTTTTCCTCAAATTACACTTTAAAGATGAAAAGATAAAAGGTCAGTATCTTCTGTTTCTACCTTTGACAGATGAAGAGAACAAATGCAACTGGGACCTTTGTGGTTCAGGGCTCTGGGATAAGGACTTTAACCAAGTTTGCAACCTCCTAAAATACCACTCACTTAGAATTTGGGACTGAGCCATGACCTTCTATTGTTCAAAGGCATTTTCCTTTGTAATAATTCCATGGAAAGAAAAATGACTTGAAAGTTGTATTTATTAAACAGCCTCAAAGGCATTTGAACATCAATTTACATTTTTCTCTTTTATAGAAAAAAAAACATAGTTAAGTGTAAATGAATGTCAAACATATGGTTTACATTTCCTTTAAGATGCATGTGGGCTTTAAAAACTAATGGAAATACCTTAGGAGAAACACACTCCACAATATGGTTAATCTAAGATATGTAGAACATTTGAAGCTGGCCAACATGGCAAGATGGTTCTTGTAGAAGTGATCTTCTGACCCCTCACATGAGATTTCAAAGAAAGAGAAAGCTCTCTGAACTCCTGTTTGGGCTCACGACTTAAAGGGATGTTATCAAGATACTTCAAAGTTAAGAAGGCCTTTACTATTACTCCCCTTCCATTTAATGAACACCTATTCCGTTCTGGGAATCAGAGATAAGACAATTAAGAGACAGCCCTTCCTCAGGGAGTTGAAGTCCTAGTGAGGAAACCAGATGAGAAAAGAGAGAAAAAAATGGGGTATAACATAGTGTCAGGTCAGTACAAAGAAGGACATTCGCCCTGCTTTGGGTAGGGTGAGGTGGGTGGGAAGACATCCTAATGGAGAAAACATCTACTTAAGAGACCTGGAGGATGAGTAGGAGTAGCTGGCCAAAGAGCTTGCGGGGGACATCACAGCACGGAGAGCAGCGTGCACAAGGGCAGAGGCATGGGGGGCATTCACCTGGGAAAGGGGAAAGATGGAGAGAGAGAGAAGTCAGGAGAACCACATAAGAGGCTTAACGGAGCGTGAGGCAGATTCGGTCATGTGGCTCCACTTAGCTGCAAAGGATGCTGGGAAATGTAGACAACAGGTTTCCAACCTCCAGTTTGATACAGAAGCCACAGTGCTGTACTGTGGCATGGCTGTTGGGATTTCCTCAGAGACAAAAGGACTTGAAATAAATAATGCTAGTTCCATTGACTGGAATGCAGAATAGACCACGGAAGGGAGAGTAGTTAGCAAGAAGGCCAGGCAACAAGCAGGTGTCAGACTGCTTGGCATCTGAACTCCACTTGGGTGTTTGAACTCCACTAAGGTGTTTGAACGCTACTGGGAAGAACCAATAAAGGGTCTAAGTAGAACATTTGGGGTTTTAGATTATTCTGTCCTATGTTTGGGACACAGATTAGAAAAGAACAGTATTGGAGATAAGGAGGTCAGTTAGGGCGTTCTTGCTCAAATTCCATGAGACATGATGAAGACCCAGACTAACGGGTTAGCAGTGAGGATAGAGAGAAATGGGTGGATACAAAAGGTTAAGATTGAATGCCTAGGTGTGGTTGAGAGTAAAAGAAGAGTCAACAGTTACCCCAGGACTTTTTACTTAAGTTTGGATGTTCAACCTCAGGAATGAATGCTTAGCTGGCAACTAGATAAGAAGCAATGTAGCCTATTTAAACACACACACACACACACACACACACACACACACACAAACAAACACTAATTCATTTACCTTGCTTCTAAACATAAATAGAAGGCAACAGAAATGAGACATATTAGAGGCACCTGGGTGGCTCAGTCAGTTAAGTGACAACTCTTCATCTTTGCTCAGGTCGTGATCTTGGGAGTCGGCTTTCAGCAAGGAATCTGCTTAAGGATTCTCTCTCGCCCTCTCCCTTTGCCCCTCCCCCTGCTCATGCTCTCTCTCTCTCTCTCTCTCTCTCTCATTCTCTCAAATAAATAAATCAATCTTTTAAAAAAGACAAGAGACATATTAATGACTGCCCACATAAAATGTTACAGTATTCTGACAATCCTTTAAGAAGATTAACTATTATGGATCCCAGCAGACACTATAATGTAAAAGAAGGGATTGCTCCCCAAAATTACAACTGACGATATCACACCTGGAATACATATGAGGAAATGGAAACTCACAGTCACTGTTGGTGGAAATTCATTTTGGTACAATTCAAAACTTGACTCCTCCGCACAAACCCTAGAGGAACTCAGGTGTATACACACATACACAAGGACATTTACTTTTTAAAACTTCGTACTACTTCAAAAACAAGTCAGAGACAATTCAAATGTCTATGAAAAGGGGAGCAAATAAATAATTTGTGGTATACTTATACAACAGAACAATATTCTGCTATTTAAATCCATAAACAAGGTTTAAGTTTATAAAAACGGATACATCTCAAAAAGATAATTTTAAGTGCAAAAAATCAAACTGCTAATAATATTTACAAATGATATTAAAACAACTGATTGTATTATTTATAAATACTCACCTTTTTCCACTGTTGAGCACATTTTTATTAATTAATTAATTATTCATTCAAATTTTTATTTAAATTCTAGTTAACATAGAGTGCAATATTGGTTTCAGAAGCAGAATTCAGTGATTCATCACTTATATACAACACCCGGTGCTCAACACAACAAGTGCCCACCTTAATGCCCATCACCCGTCTAGCCCACCCCCCACCCACCTCCCTCCATCAACACTCAGTTTGTTTTCTATCCTTAAGAGTCTCTTATGGCTTGTTTCCCTCTCTCTTTTTTCCCCCTCCCATATGTTCATCTGTACTGTTTCTTAAATTCCACATATGAGTGAAATCATACAGTATTTGTCTTTCTCTGACTTATTTGTCTTTCTCTGACTTATTTCTCTTAGCATAATACACTCTAGCTCCATCCACATCATTAAGAATGGCAAGATTTCATTCTTTTTCATGGCTGATTAATATCCCATTGTGTATATATACCACATCTTCTTTATCCATTCATCAGTCGGTGGACATTTAGGCTCTTTCCATAGTTTGGCTATTGTTGATACTGCTGCTATGAACATCGGTGTGCATGTATCCCTTCGAATCTGTATTTTTGTACCCTGTGGGTAAACATATAGTAGTGTAATTAACATTTTGGAGAACCTCCCTACTGTTTTCCAGAGTGGCTGCACCAGTTTGCATTCCCACCAACAGTGCAAGAGGGTTCTCCTTTTTCCACATCCTCACCAACATCTGTTAAGTTTCTTGTATTGTTAATTTTAGCCATTCTGACAGGCGTGAGATGGCATTTAGTTGTGGTTGGATTTGTATTTGCCTGGTGATGATGAGTGATGTTGAGCATCATGTCATGTGTCTGTTGGCCATCTGGATGTCTTCTTTGGAAGTGTCTATTCATGTCTTCTGCCCAGTTCTAAACCGATTGTTTTTTGGGTGTTGAGCTTGATAAGTTCTTTACAGACTTTGGATACTAACTCTTTATCAGATATGTCTTTTGCAGATGTCTTCTCCCATTCCCTAGACTGCCTTTTAGTTTTGTTGATTTTCTTTCACTGTGCAGAAGCTTTTTATCTTGATGAAGTCTCAATAGTTCATTTTTGCTTGTTTCCCTTGCCTCCAGTGATGTGTCTCATAAGTGGCTACAGTAGAGGTCAAAGAGGTTGCTGCCTGTGTTTTCTTCTAGGATTTTGATGGTTTCCTGTCTCACATTTAGATCTTTCATTCACTTAAGATTTATTTTTGTGTATGGTGTAAGGAAGTGGTCCAGTTTCATTCTTCTCCCCACTGCTCCAGTTTTCCCAGCACCATTTGTTGAAGAGACTGTCTTTTCTCCATTGGATATTCTTTCCTGCTTTGTCAAAGATTACTTGATCATGGAGTTGTGGGTCTATTTCTGAGTCTTCTATTCTATATCATTGATCTATGTGTCTGTTTTTGTGCCAGTACCATACCATCTCGATGACTACAGCTTTGTAATAGAGCTTGAACTCCGGTATTGTGATGCCTCCAGCTTTGCTTTTCTTTTTCAGGATTGCTTTGGCCATTTGGGGTCTTTTGTGGTTCCATGCAAATTTTAAGATTGTTTTTTCTAGCTCTGTGAAAAATGCTGGTGGTATTTTGATAGGGGTTGCATTAAGTGTGTAGACTGTCTTAGGTAGTGTAGACAAACACAAACACTTACATTAGGAGTAGATACATAAAAACATGCCTAGAGATACCTACAGCAGGAAAAAACGAGAAGTCAACAATAGGTATTAAAAAGGNTGTGTTCCCTCTCTCACTGGCTGTCTCTATCTCTGTCAAATAAATAAAAATCTTTAAAAAAAAATAAAAAAAAATAAAAAGGCCTCAAAAATGAATGGTTTAGTAAACGATTTATTTAGTTTTTCAACCTCTGCACCACTGACATTTTGGGACAGATGATTTTTGCATTGTGGAGAAGTGTCCTGTGCATGGCAAGATGAACGGCAGCATCCCTGGCCTCTTCACATGAGACATGAGTAGCACCTCCCCGAGTCATGACCACCAAAAATGTCTCACAATTTGGCAATGTGTCCTATGAGGGCAGAGCAGGCAAAAACACCCTTGGTCAAGAACTACTAGTTTAGTAGATTGGGATTCCTTACATTATTCCTTATACTTTTCTTTTAAAAAGATATTTCATAATGAAAGGGGTGGGGGAGAATACTCCTTCAGCTATTGTTTCAATCAACTGTAGCATGTGCTTGGCATTCAGCTATCAAGATGCATAAAACAGAACCCTGTCTCCAAGCATTCTATGTCTAGCCAGGCATCTTAAGGGGGCAGTGAAGAAGCCTTGGTGTGGGACAGATCAAGACCTAAAGATGGATCTCAGACAGATCTAGGACAGACTCCTAACTCTGCCACCTATGAGCTGTGAGAACTTCAGTTTTCTCCTCTCCAAAGTGAGTATTTTTCTTAAAAAATCGAGGTATTACCTCCCGGAGCTCCAAAACATAGTAAGCATGCAATAAGGAGTAGTAATGATACCACTTGTTGTTGTTTTCATCATGATTTGTAAGCACATACTGATGATACAAGATAGTGTTGATAACATCCTCTCTGCCTGTCCCCCCGCTCCCCCCCGCCCCGCAATCCCACCATCATGGGTCTGCCATTCCTCTGGTGGCCATGAGGGATAGGAGAGCAGTTCATTCCTAGCCATTGCCTGTCAGGTCCTCCCACCACAATTCAGTTCCCAAGTGCACTCAGTCTGCATTCAAGGCAGCATCCGAGACAGGGACACAGAGGGAGAGAGCAGGTACAGGCCGAACAGCAAGAAACAGCCCCCGTGGCTTGTGCCATAGAAGGAGGTACTGGAGAGGGTCTGACACATTCAGTCTTTAGGAAATCAAAACCCCTTCTTTCTTTTTTCTGTCTTTCAATCCTTCCTGGATTCTCCTCCTTTATAGGCCCTACAGGGTGATACTGACCATACCGCCCCAAGAGATGGCTACTTGCATGTACTCACATGTAAACTGATTGCATGTTCTCCTATCATAGGAAATGTTCCAGAGTCTTGAACAAACCTGCTTGGCAACTAAGCAGCCTTCCTTGGTAACAGGCCTGATACTAGGTGATTTTTTCCCCAAATATATGTACATTGTATTATACTTTTGTAATGCAATCTTTGCAAAAACCAGAAATTTCCTTTCTAGAAGCACATCCTGTTTACTGTGCTTCCGGGGCATTTTTTATTTAGATTGTTAAATTCAGTACTGAAAACGTCCATGTGTATAATGGTCAGCTCTATGCCACATCATTGCATATGCCGGACAACTACAAAGTTGCTACAGGAGTTGAAGAAGGACAGAAATCTTCTGCCTGGAGCGACCAAAAAGCCTAGCATAAAAGAAAGCCTCCCAGCCCAACCACAGTGAATGGCTGGGATTTGGTTGTGCAGTAATGGAAGGCAGGCAGCCCTTGTTTGTACAGCAACAAACACGAATGAAGGCAAAACAAGAGGAAAGAACAAGAGAGAGAACTGTGATTCTGGTTTGTCCTAGAACCTCAGAATCAGGGCACCACAGAATCACTGAATGCTCCCTCACTTACTTCATTCAATAATTAATTGTGCAGCACCTACAATGAATCCAGCATCTCACTAGGTACGATGATGTATATAGCCCAGATCTTTCTACACCACCAGGACACAAATCGAGAATTATGGAGTTACCAGGACCCACTGGTGGGGGGAAAGAATGTTTATATTCCAGAAACGGAATAAGAACTCCACAGTGTCATTTGTATGACACTAGTGTCACATAATGCCACGAGTATGACTCAAATATGTCATCTCAAATTTGGCTCTGCCCACTAATGTATGAAGTTACACATCATCGTTTTGTATCCTCCTGGAAGGAACATGACCCAAGATGGACCTTCACCACCCTCCCCTTCCCCACAATACATGGTTCCCAAGGACAGTCTCTGTCCTCATGGATGAATTCAATTCACAGAAATTAATTGTTTCCGGGGTTCTTTTCATCTCTTGAAATACACAGTATCACAATGGGCCAAAGGAGAAGGCTGTAAGAACAATCTGCATTGTCGCTAAATAATCATTTTCACTGGGCTTTATCGGGGCTGCACATGCCTTTAATCTGCTTTTAAAAACATTAAAACTCATTTAATGTACTTCTAAAAATGAATAAGGCAATAGAAAAGGAACACATTAATGACTATTTACACAACCTGTTAAAATTTTAACCCAGTTTATTATTTAGTGTACTGTAAATCAAATTAATTACAAATATTGGTACTGACAAAGTATGCATAATTAGTTTTTAATCTTTACTGCTTTCACACAGTCGAGGTGCAAAGCAAGACTTCTAAGTGCTATCTGACTATATTAATAGACGACTTAGAGGTAAACTATTGTAATTTATATGCATTTTATTCACATACAACTCTCCAACAGCTCTCTTTGATACTTAGTAATCCAATGCCCACTTGGATTGAAATGGTTTAGCAAACACTTAACCGAAAATGAAAATTAGTATCTACCAAGAGATAATGTGATTTTTAAAGAAACACAACTTTCTAAGTTCCTGTACTACAGCATATGGTTTTCAAAGGTTCAGTTCACCGAAATACACAAAATCAGTGCCCTATCTGTATTGAGCTGGCAACAACTGGAATTCTGTAACCTATAAATCTAAATACGTACACTATGAGATAATAAGCAAGGCACCCCAAATCTACTTTGATGCTGGAGGACACCTTTGAGATTGAGATGAACCTCTTCATTTTACAGATGGGGAATATAGAGAACTATCAGAGAAACTGTGTCTTATCAAGGTCCCACCCATTGTGAAGTTTGTGAAGTTTGTGAAGTTTGATTCTCCGTGCCTCATGGACATTCCAGGTGTCCCTTGAGGGCTTCCTAACTGTGCTTATTGACGGGCAAGGAACAAGATCCTCTTTATAAACCAGAGACTGGAATTTCATCATTATTAATTATTCTTCAGGGATATTATAAGATTTTATATATTACTTTTTCTCAAATTTCCCCTTGTTAGAATAGTCCTTAAAGAAGTAAGAGCTTAAATCATCATTTAGCACGTTGGTAGGAATGCTAACAAAATAAGGAGAGAATTGCCATGAAGCCAATGACCAAAGACAAAGGATGTTCGAATGCACAGAAAAGGAAAATGATTTGAGCCAAATGTAAGAAAGAGCCTTCCTACAATCAGAGCAAAGTCAAATGGATGGCAGGCAGTGGATCTGCCATCACTGGCTGTGCCCAGGTAGCCAGTGGCCTCAGTTGTCAAGGATGCTATAGAGATCTTTTGAGAATCAGCTAAGGGTTGGCCTACAATGACTCTCAAGTTCCTCTCTAGCTCCTGGCTCTCCTTCGTCATTGAAAACAAAATGAACAAGGAAGAGGTTTAGAGAGTTGAGGGGGGCTTTAGACAAGAAGTGGCATAACACCAAAGATAAACTTTACTCACTTAATAATTTTTATAAAGTAAAATTGCCATGAGAACCACCGAATAAAAAGAGAGATGACCTGCTTGAAACCACAGAGTCCCTTACCATATCCTATCAAGTGGCATCCAGAAGTGAGGGCTGGGGTACACCTACATCCCTAGGATGTTGGTGAGACCTCTAACCCTTGAGCACCTTACAGAGGTCATAGACCATGAAGCTGCTTTCAATTCCCATCATCTCCGTAAGGAGGAGTGAAAACATAGGATTTGTTATTTTAACTAGGGCAGGAAACAGCAGACCTACTCAAAGGGCACTGAAATCTAATGCATTGTTGTTATTACATATATTACATGTTACACATTATTCTATTTCTCTAACCCTTCCTTCAAAGGGATTATTATTGTTGTGTTTTAGAATTCTACGTAGATATGCCTAGTGCTCAGTTAAACACACACATTAATTAAGGTAAGCATGTATGCATTTATTTATTTTAAATAGCAAAGGGCCAAACCTTGATGCGTAGAGAAGTTCATCACCTTTAATCCAAGATACTCGTAGGGACTACTGAATGAAACTGCCAGTACAGAGCCCAGCATAAACAAGCCATAGGTCAGACCTTTCCAGCAAGTATGCCACATGTGAGTTATAAGTATGGGTGGAAATCAGTTTGGAATTTGGGAAACCTTCTAAAAGAAAATGAATAAAAAACTATGGATTCAAAATTAGGTCCAGGACCTTGGATGGAGCCCTTGACAATGAGGGTTCCTGAAGCGTAGCTTTATGAAGCATCCCCGTGAAGACACGTCCAGGTGACAGTTATGCAAAGAATATGACCCGCTCATCTCTCAAAGTGGCCCAATAGACGTGACGTGGGTGGTGCCCCCACACTGGTTGCCTCCCCCCAGCCATGGTTCTGGCCCCCCATTTAGCTAACATGTTGTTACAGTCACTGGGCACGACAACGAGAAGAAGTTGGGGGAGCACTCCTCCTGGTAATTTGAAGACTGTTTTGTTTTCTGTGACTAAACATTTTATCTCAGGTTACTTTAAGCAAGAACTGGAAGGGATACAGAGCACGCCTCGTGTTTTCTAGCTCTCCAAGGACTGTCCCACTGCTTACCTAATTTGTACCTCAAAACAACTCTGTAAGGCAAAACAGTTTTTTTTTTATCCTGGTTGGATGAGAGTCCACTGGGCAATTATTTTTGTCATTTTTAAGTGGGTGTCCTTTTCATGTGCTTCTCTCTCTCTCCCTTCCTTCCTCTCTTGCCTCTTATCTCCACTTCCACCAGAAAACACCAAATGAAAGTTTCATCATTTCACGGGAGCATCTTTAATGGGATTGCCCTTCTTGTGACATGAGGGCTAACCACATGCTCACCTATGCAGAAGGAATCCCAATACCACTTGAGTCTTTCAGTCAAAATGCCATAAAAGCACCAGGCATCTAAAACAAAAATTACTTAAGATATTTGGTATATACTATTGTTCTGAACGTGTCGCTTCCTAAATGCTCATTTATCAAGATACCTGCATAATTAGCAGGTGCCAAACAAATGCTACAGAGGAATTGTTCCAATCTGCTGAATGATGCTTCCTTCCCCGCAAAGAAGGCTACAGTGGCTTAGTAAAAAGATGTTGAGTTTTCTGCACTGAAAAGTCACATATGCCCCATCTGGGCATCAAACACTACGCTGTTATCAGTTGCTCCTGTTCTTTCCAGAAAGATCAGTGAGGCAGGTGAGCTGAGGATGGTAACAAACTGGGTTAGCATGGAGAGCTTTGTGCCCCATATATTGAAATTTATGCTAATTGGTCCCAGAGCTGCAGACAAATCTGAGATACAAAATAGCGTGCACCATGGGCATTTCTCCTCCTACTAGTCTGAAGTCTTCTCAAAAGCACAAATGCTGGGGCACCTGGGTGGCTCAGTCGGTTAAGCATCTGCCTTCGGCTCAGGTCGTGATCCCTGGGTCCTGGGATTGAGTCCTGCATCAGGCTCCTTGCTCAGTGGGGAGCCTGCTTCTCCCCCTGCCTGCTCTGCCTGTTGCTCTCCCTGCTTGTGCTCTCTCTCACAAATAAATAAATAAAATCTTAAAAAAAAAAAAACCACAATTGCTGGCCTGTATAGTAGGGATGCTCTTTAGTGAATTATCAGATGAAGGAAGGACAGAAGAAAGGAATGAATGAATGAAAGAACAAATGAAGAAGGAACTCCCCATTTTTGGTAGGATCTTGGTTTTAAAACTAACTTCTAGGGCGACTGGGTGGCTCAGTTGGTTAAGTGTATGACTCTAGGTTTCAGCTCAGGTCATGATCTCTGAGTCCTGGGATTGAGCCACCCAACAGGCTCCCCACTCAGCGGGGAGTCTGCTGAAGATTCTCTCTCCCTCTCCTTTGGCTCCTCCCCCCCGCTCATGCATGTGCACACTCTCTCTCTCTCTCAAATAAATGAATCTTAAAAAAAATAAAATAAACTAACTTCTAGCCTATCAGAAGCTGTTATTGATCACAGTATTATTCACAGTCAAATATCATTTAGTTCATATGTACAGATCCCATCCAGCCACCTGGAAGGTAACATCCCCCTTTGGCTGCCCTATTAAAACCTCAGAAGTTCCACCTACACTATTTCTCTAGTTCTTTGGAGTGTAGATATTTTTATCCTCATTTTTCAGGTAAATAAATAAACTTACTTAGGGTGCACCTGGGTGGCTCAGTTGGTTAAGTGTCTGCCTTCGGCTCAGGTCATGATCCCGGAGTCCCGAGACCGAGCCTGGCATGGGGCTCTCTGCTCAGCAGGGAGTCTGCTTCTCCCTACGCCCCATACCCCACTCATGCTCTCTCTCTCTCTCTCTCTCAAATAAATAAATAAACTCATTTAATAAGATTGGATTACCTTGTTTTTATGGACTGAATATTTGTGTCCCCCCAAATTCATATACTGAAACCCCAACCACCAGTAGTATGGTATTAGGAGGTGGCACCTTTGGGAGGTAATTAGGTCATGACTGTGGAGGCCCCATGATGAGATTAGCGTCTGTTGGGAAAGGCACTCTTGCTTGCAGTCTTTTGACACCCACATGGCCACATACAAATGGGCCTTGTACCTGTAACACTTCCTTACCAAGACATAGAGAGTCCTCACAACCTGTGCTGGACTGCTCATCTTAAGTGGGAATATCTATCCCTGTTTCACACTCAATGTGTGTTCGTCTGTTCTGCTTAAGCATGTGTCTCACAGGACACCTGCTCAACCCTATTGCTCTATTCGTCCTCTTCAAGGAAAGAACAAGGTCCTTCCACTTTAGCACAAGAGGGGTATGTGCAGGCCAAATGCTCTGTGTCAGCTGGTGGGAGGGGCCCACTGATCATGGGGGACAGACATCTACCACTGAAGCTGATCTTATTCTGTCTCTTCTCTATGTGAGTAAAGCATTATTCCATCCAGTGCTTGACTGTGTTTGTCCTTTACATCACCTGGACTATGGAATTTTTGTTACAGCAGCCCAAACTGCCTAAGACATCTGTAGAAGGACGGAAAGAAGAGCAAATAAGTTGTCCTGAAAATGTCATCTTCAATCCACGGGTAGGGGCTTGAAATACGATGCTGAGAAGAGAAGCTGCATCCGAGTTCAGAGGAAAGGGGAGGCCTGCGTGATGAGCAAGGTCCACCATGCACACTGGAGAGGACAGTGGCAAGTAGCGTGCCACACTGTGCCGATGCTAAATGAAAAGGTTATCGTGGAAAGGACCCATCGCTTTTCTTTAACCCTCCAGAGCCGAACTTAAGGCACACCTTAGGTGCTCCATGTGGATTCACTCATTAAACTGAATTAGGAAAAATGGCCTTCCCTCTGGGCTAGGTGGCAAGGAGCGTGATGCTATGATGGTAACAAAAGCAATAATAATAACAAAAACCACAAATGTTTTGGATTTTATGAGCAAGGTTTGAATCTAAGACATATAAATTCTCCATGATGTATAACCTTATGTCCCCAGCGGAATCAAAGGAATTTAATACAATAGCTTTCTTTCCCATGGAATGAGCTCCCCCCATCCCACTTAGTTTTAGTTGAAAATCATATTTGAATGCTGTGTCTTCTCATGCATCTTCGAGATTTATTCATGAGTCACAGCTGAATGCTCTATGTGTTATATTTACGTGAACAAACACACATTTAAAAAAAAAAAAAGGAATCCGTTCCATTATCTAGATAGATGTGTGTTTGTCAGCATCTGAGAGAACATCCATCCTGGATGGTGTAAGTATTCAGCCACTCTTTTAAAAACATCAGTCAGGCATTGTAAGACATATAACTACAGCATAAGCAATGACCTTTAGACGTGTCTCCCCTCCTATTATCTACACACTGTGAAACAGAAACAAGTTGATATTGAACATCTGTGTAATATCAGTTTAGAAGCTATTTATTTCAAATGCATTCTGCTCGGTGCACCAACCATAATTTTATTAACAATGGCAATGTACTGAGACATTATTCAAAGGAATTCTAACAGGTATTCATTCACCCCACCCCACATTCCTCAATGTGCACATGTATGTGTGCATACACACACACACACACACACACACACCCTTGTCAAAAAAGACGCACAGAGCCTGTTGTTTTTGTTGTTGTTTTCTCCTCCTAACAAAGGATCCTATGATCATTTAGAATCTTTGTTAACATTTTTTCAATTAAATTTCTAAAGCCTTATCAGGTATACAGCGGCTTCAAGGGACATAGCTTTCACAGGAGCTGCACAAGCCTTGTAATCTTTCAAATGACTCAGCCACAGTGATTCATTTACCTTTCCATTTTCCAAAGGGCAAATGGCACTTAGAACAACAACAAAGAGCTTTATTTGGGGCAGATACTTTCCCTAGGATCTTTCTTTAGATGGAAGTCACATGACTCCAGTCAGACTTAATTCTGGCTGTTGCTCCTGTCAGCACGGAATGACTCCCAACCTTAAAAAAAGGCGATGGCAGAAACACTGTTGACACTTCATGAAAAAAAAAAATTAAAAGATAATCTGGATTATAAACTTTTGCAATTAATCAGGCTTATGCCAGCTGGTCTTTTCATATCATTCACCTTTAAAAAAAAAAAAATCCACTGACCGTAAGAGTACCCGGCCTTCTCCATAACAGAAATTGTGGCGCAATTTTCCCATTAACTGTCTGGGCATTTTACGGTGTATGTGTATGAGTTGCCATTGACCTTCCCCAGCCCGGAAACATAAGAGTCAACATGTACTGTTTTCCAAACCAAGCGTAAACCTACAAAATGATCTCGTTTCATCAATGATTAGTTTCCTATTGCTGCTGTAACAAATTACTATATGCTTGGTGGTTTAAAAAAAACACACACACAAATTTATTCTCCTATATTTCTGGAGGTCAGAAGTCCGAAATGAGTCTTACAGTGATAAAACCAAGGTGCTGACGAGGCCGGTTCTTTCTGGAGGCTCTGAAGGGAGAATCTAACCCTGGGCCTTTTCCAGCTTCCAGTGGACACCTGTATTCTTTGGTCTGTGGTCCCTTCCTCTCCTTCTCCTTCAAGCACATCACTCCCATCTGTTTCTGTCCCCACATTGCCTCCTCTTCTGAAGCTGAATCTCCTCCCCCTCTTTCTTAGAAGGACACTTGGGATTACATTCAGGGCCCTCCCAAATAATCCAGCATGCTCCCCCCCCGTCTTAAGATTCTTAACCGAATCTAGGGATCTGCAAAGTCTCTATTGCCATATAAATTACAGGTTCCAGGGAGTAAGACCTAAATGTCTCAGAGAGACATTATTCTATGCCACATCAACTAACTGTTTCTATGCCACATCAACTAACTGTTTGCCAAAATAAGAGCGACATAGAATTGGTTCCTCTTTTACGACGGGACATTACTTAGAAACAAAATATACGGAATAAAATAATTTGCGAAGAACGTTAAATCTAACCTGTAACACCAAGCTCAGTTCTTAGTATGATATTTAAGCAGTTTCTTGGAATAAAGAGTAATGCTACACAATTAAGAGTATGAAGCAGAGCCTATGGACCAACAGGGTTTTCAGTTGAAAAAAACCAAATCCAACTTGAGCTAACTTCAGCTAAGGAGAAAAGAAATAGATTAAAGGATTGCTAAATCAATGGGAGGCTAGTTAGCTCAGCTCTGACTTTGGGGAGAAACCAAGAGAAGCTGGACATAAACATGACTTAGGTTACACAACAGGGACAGCTGGATGTGTACATTTCGGGACTTTTGCTAAAGGTACTGGATTGAGGTGCTAAGCCTAGGGTTTCATCCAGCAACACTCCTTGTTAATAAACAGGGACAAATTACTTAAAATCCCAGCCTCAGTTTCCCCATATATAAAGCGAATAACATAAGAGTATTTAATACACGGTTACTCTGAGGATCAAATTTATATTATGTATAAATTACTTACAACAAACAGCCCCTGCCCAAAACAGACTGTTGAAAATAAACTGAAGAAATGATCAACTCATTCTTATAGACCCAATCATGAATAATTTCTCAGCTGTCCCTGAGCTTTGCCTCACTTTCCCAAGTTTCAAACTTCTGAATGGGGTCACTTGAATCCATTGTTCCCCGCCTCTCAGAGAATGGAAACAAGAAAAATCTTGCCCTTTATCTCCATAGGGAAAGCAGAGCCCTATCTCACCCACTGAGTAGTACCCCTCTAAATAAGATGATTTGGACACTGAGTTGAAGATAAAGGAAAGACAAATGGCCCCACAGCTGATGTTGACAGGTATGAGGCAAAATCCAATTTAGAACAGTAGCAGCCAATTAAAAGTATCACGGGGCCAAGAGCCACATCTAGTGGAATAATCCAATGACCAATTGACCATTCCCTCTACTTTTCCCTGTTACCTCAGTGACCTCAGCTCATTTTCTTAATCCTGATTTACTTGGTTTCCCCTTGGTAGAAGTTTAATTCTTATTTTTTGGTATATATTTTCAAAGATTTAAAACATTAAAATGTACTAATATAATTTATGAAAGTCTATTGTAGGGGTACACTGGATATTTTTAATTTGTATAAGGATCATTAAGATGGATGCATTTCAAATTTGGAGATGGGGCACATGCTGGAGGTTGGAGGACAGGCTTTGATAATGATCAAAGGAAATTTTAATTCATCTGAAATGATTTTATTATCTTATTAAAACATTTAAATTCAACCTTAAGCAAATATTGAAAAATTTTAATAGCAGTTAAGTCTGGGTGATGAAAGCGCATGTTAATTACATCTTTCTAGTTTCTTAATTTTTTAATTTCTCGAAAATATTCATACCAAGTTAAAGCATAACAAAATGGAAAACAGCCACAAAACATGTTCTAAAGCCTGAGTATTTAGTAATATGTGCAAACCTATAAAGTAGAGAGGAGATAGAATTCTTTCCAGTTGCATGAAATGGAATTTAATAAAGAGTGCATTAAATTCATTGTATTTGGTCCAATGAAAACAGAAAAGTCATACGAATATGAAAAAGACCACACAGCACGTAAGAGGGAAAGGTCTGAATAAAAACCACTCCAGTTTGGCACTGCAACAGCTCTTTGTTCTACTCTAACACAAAGGCCAAGGGCTCTAGGGAAAAGTGGACTTTTCCTAATGTGTTGAAGTGGAAAACTACTGTCCATGAATACAGTTGGTCAACGGGCCTTGGTCAATGAAAGTCTTCCTGACAAAGGTGGGCCAGGTAGAGGAGCAAGGCAAGAAAGGCCATAATTCATTAAATACTCTACCACAAAGATCATTAAAACCAGAACTCTCAGGGCACCTGGGTGGCTCAGTTGGTTAAGCATCTGCCTCAGATCAGGTCATGATCTCCGGGTCCTGGAATGGAGTCTGCTTCTCCCGCTCCATCTATCCTTCCCCACTGCTCAGTCTCTCTCTAATAAATAAATAAATAAAATAAAATAAACACAAAACAAACCAACCCACAAAAAAACAAAAAACCTAGAAGAACTCTCAAAGCGGCTTATCTTCCCTGAGTACAGATGAGAAAACTAAGGCCCAAAAAGAGGTGACCGGCATTACATAACCAGCCACCTGGCAGCAAAGAACTGGAACCTGGATCTTATGCCCCCCTGGACCAATGAATATTAACTCCTTTGATACCAAACAAGGGGCTCCAGCATCTGGCCCCCACCCACCTTCCAATGCCAATCTCCTAGACTGACAATCCCATGTTCTAGTTTGGGTTCCCGAGCAGAGTGACAATTCTCATTTCTCTCTGCCTTTGCACAGATGTTCCTAGTGCTTCCTAGAGTAGATCTCTTCTCATCTTTCAAATCTGAGCCCCTTCTTTTGATCCCCCTGACACCCAACTTAAGCTGGGTTCCCTCCTCTGTATTCCCATAATATCCACTACCTCTCCCTGTCACAGCACTTAGCATTTGCTGTGTTCCCTCCCCACCAGACTGTGACCATTTGAGAAAAGAGAGAACACACTCTGTGCCCCTGTTAAATTGAGAGATTCATTGCCAAGGAAGGTCCCTTTGCATTGTGATTCTAGAGACCTTCCTAGAGTGGGAGAGCAAGGCGTAACTGCAATGAGGATTATGGGCAATACCAGCTCCAACATTCTGTCGCTAGGAACTCCACCCTCCTTTCTAGCTCTGATGAAGTTAAGTCTGCCACTTTGAAGTCTTTTCCTCATTAACTCAGTCTGCAACCCTTGATTTGAGACTAAGCATCCCAAGAAGATGGCTATCACTTCCTTTTCATGTGGATATTTCTTCAACTAGACTATCAACTGCTTGAGGGCAAGAACCACATGTGGCACTTCCCCTGTCTTCCAGGCCTTTTTTTTTTTTTTAAGATTTTATTTATTTATTCAACAGAGATAGAGACAGCCAGCGAGAGGGGGAACACAAGCAGGGGGAGTGGGAGAGGAAGAAGCAGGCTCATAGAGGAGGAGCCTGATGTGGGGCTCAATCCCATAACGCCGGGATCACGCCCTGAGCCCAAGGCAGACGCTTAACCACTGTGCCACCCAGGCACCCCCTTCCAGGCCTTTTATACAAAAGTATGCAATGAACACTTGTAGATGATAATCCTGTTACTAAAACAATGTTCCATGATGCCTGTTATTATTAGTGCCAGTTTCAAAGATGACAAAGGAATCGAAAGTGTGTTTGTGTGTCCATAAGCTTAGGAATCAGGTGACCTAATCAAAGTAAAATGAATCCCTGCTAGAAGCCTAATGTGGCACCAGGCTAGATGGCACTAGAGACGGTCCTAGAAAGGTCCTGGGCAGGAAGTTGGATAGAGCAGAGGAAGGAAACAACGGAAGATGTCTTGTTTATTGTGAAATTATATATTTCATTTGTATGATGATTTGTCATGTGCTGTATAGACCTGTTGCCTTCGCTGTGGTCTCTGGTTGGGTCACTGTTGACAATCAATGCATATCCACACTGTCTTGACTCTTGACCAGTAACAGCGCAGCACAAAAGCAGCCATGAGCCAAGAAAGGCCATAGGTTCTTGCTCTCCTGGTGCCCTGTTTAAGTTGTCCTGGCGTCAGAGGCACCATGGTGCCTGCTGCCTATCTTTGTCAGTGCTCAACAGTGTTGACCTTCCTAGAAAAGGAGAAGGGAAAAGGCATAACCATAGATGCATAAAATGATCCCATGGATCAAGAAAGTAGGGAAAAACTGGGACAGTTAAACAAGTCTGTTTGCTGTAGGACTTCACAGAGCTGTTAGTATACAGATAATACTTCCAAGGAGGTCTATAATTTGTAGAGCTTCCCACACTTAACTGATCCCACAACAATTTTTTATTAGATTGTTTTGTAGGAGTGGTGTTCTATGAAACATACTTTGAGGAATGCTGCGTTACATCAAATAAAAATGTATTAATATATTACAAGCTTATCAGGTTAAGCAAAGTTAGCAGAACATTGAGGGACAGGAGAGAGGCTCTCGCCCACCATTAAAGAGGTTTTTGGTTTTTTGTTTTTTTGTTTTGCTTTGTTTTGCTTTGAACACACTCCTATTGCATGATCTGCCAGCTGGAAAATACTGTTGTAGACAAGGAAAACTTATCCCCCATGGAATGACTTTATCTTCTAACATCTCTGTTGATTTCTGGCTCCAACATTTCCCCCTTTGCAAGGATCCACATCTCTAGTCTAATTGAGTCTAATTTGATTGCTAGCCAGTTTAGGATTTTGGGGTTCTGCTAGAGACGCTGATCTTGAAACTAACTAAGCCCTCAGTATATGTTGTTATCAGTGACTAAATGATTGGATGAATGGTGGAACAGCTTTCCATATGTACGTCCTGATTAGTTTTTTTTTCATGATAACCCTGTTCGTTGGATCCACCAGGCCCTTACTTCTCCCCATTAAGAAAAAAAATCACTGGTATTTCTTACACAAATAGTGCATTAAGGAATTATCTTGAGAAGGAAACAAAAAGACTCGGAAAACTGAGCTTTGATCATTGCTTTTGCCCCTGAAAACTAAACTGCACCTAGTCAACTAAACTTAACACCCGGATCTTTAGCCCAAATCTTCCCAAGTTCAACAGCATTTTTGTGGGGCACCCAGAGCTGAACTGTTCCAATGTGCTGCAGATGGAGATGTCTCAAGCAACATCTGTGGTGGCAGGTGCTTGGAAACCATCCTGGTTCCCCCCCCTCAAAACCAATGACGTACGGTAAAAAGAAACAGTCTTTTATTTGTTTATTTATTTATTTATAAACTTATATTAAACTGAGTTAAGTGGAAATAGTCTGATTTGAAATAAGTCACAAAGTGTAAGACATTTCCTTATTATTAAGTACTATAACCTGAAAATGTAACTAATACATAGTCTTTGAGCTTGGAATTTCATAGGAACCTGCACTATCCATTATCTGCTCGTAGTTTGTGCTTACTATGGACAAGCGTGTTCATACCTAGTGAGGTTTAGTCCCTTTCATAGCGTTATTTGGATTTTTTTAAACCATACTTACTATGGAAATTTCTAGATAAAGCTTAGAGTGATTTTCTTATCTGATTAAGGAATAATATACAAACACTATAGAGAGGTTGGCTGCAAATCTTGCATAATGGCAAAAACAAACACCGTTCTGAAGGAGCGGAGATAAAGAAAAAATGGAAAACAGACTTCAAAACGTGTCACAGGGAATAAATCCCTCCCAAGAAATATGCTCTCTTCTAAACTTTATATTTATAACTTTGGGAACACATTTTATTTCAAGCAGAAGCAATATAGCAAATGCATTTTCCAAGGAAACACAGAGACTTATACACACCAACTTTTAAACTTTATGGGAGCAGTTCTAGAAGCCTGGTATAAAGATCATATCTGGCAAAATAAAGGCTGGGGAAGTATTAATTGGCCCCAATGGGTCTTCCTTGTGGGGAAAAGAGAAACTGAAAACTAAGATGAGAGTCTTCTCCAGGCTCATTATATGATTTCTGATCCTTAGTTTTAGTGGCCAATAAATATCATTCTTATGTCTTTATAAAATGTTTAGTAACTTCTATTATCAAGCAAGGCCATGTGTATCTGCCTCAGTCTCACATTCAAGACCCTTCAGAATGCAGTATTACCTCCACAAGCCCCTCTTCATCCCCTCCTTCCGCAATCTCAAAACTTCCCTCTGAAGGGTCTACTCATTTCCGTTCATAGGCCAGCATACTGCAATCAGTTAGTATGTTTCAGTACAAGGCACAGAAAGCCCAATTCAGAGAGTCATGTATTATATCATGTAACTAAGAAGTTCAGAGTTGGAGTAGGCATCAATACGGTTTGATCTGGAGATGTCTTCCACTGTTTTTCTCAGATTCCCTTGAATATGCCCTACTGTGTGTTGGCATCATTCTAAAAATAGCTTCTCTCGTGCAGCTGTTCTGGGCCTCACATGTGCACACTCTACTGATAGGAACACAAGAGACTAAATTAATCACCAATGCCTGGGGATGAAGCATTAGGAGGGACAGAATGATGACTGACTAGGCTATGTGATCCTCTCCTAGAAAAATAAGCATGGAGTAAGGTTCCCAGAACCTTTGGGTCAAAAACAAAGCCAAGATCTGCTGAGAGGGTGGAAGAGGAAATGTTCAGAGAGGCAAATACCAATACCTACCACTCTCCCCTCCACTTTGCACCTTCCCATCACGCCTCTTGTCGAACTTCTGATCATCCACCCTTTGAGGCTCAACTCATATACAACCTCTCCACAAAGCCTTCCCCAAGCCACTCTTTCTTCCATCCACCTCTGTAATACTTAACAGTACATACTGTACCACCCAGAGTACGGGTTTATATAAATACTTAACTGAGTTTCTGTTATTTATGGATAACATGTTTTATTCTCTTAAGTTTTCAAGGCACTTTGAAGACATGAGTGTTGCCTTTATTCATACTTCCCATAACTCCGAGTATAATACTGGGAACAGGACAGACACACAGAAAGTATGAGTTAACAAAGAAACAGATACACCAGTCATTAAGGTCATTGCTACATTGCTCAAAATTCTATGGCTTCTCATCCCCTAGAGGGTGAGCTCCAGGATCCACAGCATAGCAAATTTAGCAAGATGGTCTTTTTCAATCTATAAACCCATTTTTTTCCTACCCACGTTTCAGGCTCCACCTTCACCCATCCCTGCTCCCTTTAAGTCAGTTAGGTCATTTCCATGCATATTGCCTCAGAAAAGGGAAGTGAAACCATGAAGAAAACAGGCAGGAAAGGCAGTATTCCTTTTGTTTGTTTCCAAAGGTGCAGTCCTTAGACTACTTCCAAAGGTATCAGATGGCATGGGAAAGTATTTGGGGAAAATACTGTGAGAGAGATCAAGGCCTTGTTCACGATCTCCAACAACAAAGGGAGAGCTTAGACAGAAGGGAAAGTGATAAGAGATCAGTCGGGGTCCAGAGAAAGAGGGTCCAGAAACAAAGACCATTTCAGCAGAGAACTCTACCAGGAACATTCACTGGGAGCTGAGTGGGCAGCCCATAGCTTCCCAATTTCAGCCCACTGAGTGCCCTCCAGAATCACCACCTCGGAGGCTCTGCCCATCTTGCTCACCTCCAGCTTCTGGGCAGGACTTCCCTTTGCCAGTAGCTGATTAGCTCTGCCTGAGGACTGACTAGACCTGAGACCTGAGATTTTGTTCAGTCCTTTTCCATACATACATAATTCCATGTGGGCAAGTCATGGGTGACTGTAGTATCAAGGGTATAGGAAGTGCAGTCTGGGCATCTGAGGGGCATATTGGTGGTAAAGGTAAAGCCTTTCCACCATAACCTTTACCTGGGGAAAGACTGGGATAAGTGAAGGGTGGGGACTGTTTCTCACTAGGACCATGGTTAAAACAAACAAACCAATGAAATTCAATGTTTTGTAGTGTTGTTGTTTATAAGTCCCTTTATGCATTGAACCTTGTCTGTTTCATTAACCTCCTTCTCCCACCATCCCCTCCCTCCCCAAAGAGGATTCAAAGCTGAGTCAAAGAGCTGGAATATGGATGGGTCTTTTTCATCCCAGGGACCTTTCCCTGTTTATCCAAACTTCTTCCTATGTTGGGTATACACAGTGTGAATAAGAAAGAGGTGGGGCAGACCTTTGACTGCAGCAGTGGCCATGTTCATTCATTCTATTGCATTAAACACCGTATTGGGTTTGCCCCCCTACAAAGTACTTGCCCATTATGGTAAGTGCCAGGAATAAAAAGTACGAATGAGACCTGGTATTTGTCATCAGGAAATTCATAGACAACACATACATAAACAGATAATTACAGTGAAGTGTATTAAGTGCTGAAATGAAGTTCTTGACCTGGTGTTAAGGGGTTACAACAGAGGAAGTGACTACAGGGGTGATGCTCTTTGCTCCATGGTAAGGGGTATAAGAAATGCAAAGATGAGAGCTGTGAAGTTCGCCAGCCTATAGAATGAATCTTGTGGTGCTTCATTGAGCCACAAGCCTGGAAGACACTCTGAGAGATCACTGACTTCAAAGAAATCTGGAATATCTAGCTTCACCATCCAGCAGGTGAAAGGCTGGGAGCAACGGAACAAGCCAATCCCTTCTCAATGTCCTGGAAAAATGAAAGAACTAGAGCAAATCCATCATCTGTGTACATATAAAAATAAAACCAAGAAAGTTTGACTTCTTCATGAAATCTTTTTACTATACTTAAGAAAAAGACAAGTATGTGAACATTGACCCCAAACTTCAATTGTGCCTCCCAATCTCCTCAAGTAATTGGCTGACAGCTTTACTTTTGAAAATCCAGGTTGTACCGAAGGCAGGCTCAACTAAAGGCAGAACAGCCAAGTACCAAGTTGTTCTGACCCCAAAGGAGGTATCCCATATGCCATTTAACTACTTTCCACGATGTATATTTCAGATAAATTGAACCAAACACAATTTGGTCTTCCTTCCATGTTTCAAAATATTCCCCAGAGGACATGTCCCCAGTCGAAGGTAATCATAATCGCCTACAGTCATCTCCCACCTTCCACCTTCTAGTCAGTAAAATTCTGGGGGGAAGAGGGGTGTTTCATTTGTTTGTTTCAAGAGCAAGATTTCTCTATAATGATTAAAATAGTAGTATCAACTGAGTTATGAAGTTAAGCAAAGCCCTTCTCTGGAAGAGCGGACTTAGGCAGAATTTAATATGGAAACCCTGGACAAGAGAAAGGGTAAAGATGAAGAAAAGGAGTGCATAAGGAGCTGGCCAGGGCGGCTACGTGTGTGGCCCCACTGCAACCAGCCAGCTCTATGCACAAGGCTGTATGGAAACTGAGGCTGTGGCATGACGTTGCTCAGGCCAGAACACACAGCCAGCAAACGGAGGTGTTAAATGCAGAACCCCGGGCTCTCTGCTCCTCTGCCCTCGGACAGCCTTCCTCTGCTTTACCTTACCCCACCTCAACGTATGGGCAGGGACCATTTAGCTCCCACAGAAATCTTAGAAACAAAAGGCACTTTTTGAAGCAGAGTAAAAAGCCACAGTTGTGAGCTGCATTTTTCTGATTCCTTTTAACACCATCCTGTTTTTTTGCATCCCTGTGTTTTGCCCTCTGGTAGGTTGGGGGTTGATAGAGAGATCTGCGAGAGTGAAGATGGCGATTTGCAAACCATCCTACTGGGTGTCTAATAAAATGCAAATCGAGACGTGGGGAGAAGAGAAGTTCTCTGCCCTTCTCTTTACAAATAAAGTGTTACGTGCCACTTGCGGGGATCAGGAACGCCATGCTGAGGCCGCATCTGCTCTTTCTGACAGCTCCCCAAAGAGCCCTGCTTCTTCTTTTTTGCAAGCCAGCAAGCTGTTCTTGGAGAGTACAAAAAGAAACCTGCTGCAGGAAGAAAAAAAAAAGTTTCTCTGACAAGCAAGAAGAAATTCAAAATCTCCTGAAAAAATCAAAAGCTAAAATCTATGAGAGCAAAACCCAGGTTCATGCTCTCAATAAAGGAAGGCCTTTTCAGTTAGGAAGAGGGAGGACGGCATGCTCACTGACCATAGGGACCAACGGTGTGAAAGTGTGAGAAGTGACCAGGCTGGAGATGATGGGGAGGGACCTGGAGAAAGGAAGCCACTGCCCAGCGCTCACTGATGATGTCTTGAGGAAGCACGGTCCTGGTGCGGTAGATACTGCAGTTTTTATTTTTATTTTTTTAAAGATTTTATTTATTTATTCGACAGAGATAGAGACAGCCAGCGAGAGAGGGAACACAAGCAGGGGGAGTGGGAGAGGAAGAAGCAGGCTCATAGCGGAGGAGCCTGATGTGGGGCTCGATCCCATAACGCTGGGATCACGCCCTGAGCCGAAGGCAGACGCTTAACCGCTGTGCCACCCAGGCGCCCCAATACTGCGGTTTTTAAAGAGACACTAGAATCTTTGGATTTCTTGTGGCATCTCCCACTTTTCAAGTTTTCCCAATTATTATTATTTTGCCAGGCAAACTGAATGGGGTTCCAAGTTCCCCTTTCAACTTCCAGGATGAAGGGATGCTGGGACCACCTCAAATACCTAAGCTTGGTCTGCAAAAGGAGAATTCCTCGAGAAGGAAGAGAAAGGCCCCAGGACAAGCAAGAAGACAGCCGGCGTTGTACAACTGTAGCATCCTGGACTGTGCCAGGCCCAGGGCTGAGCTCTTCAAAGGAGTCATCACATCCTGTCCTGACTACTACCTTATGAAATACGTACAGTTCTGATCACCAATTTATAGATGAGAAAATGAGGAGCCAAACGATAGGAGTAAGCGAGAAAGAAAGGGCCTGGGCATCCCTCCCAGTGGGATCTAATGGAAATACATCAGAGTCCGAAAAATGTCCATTAGTAAATGATGAATAAATCCTGGGAAGATCCCTGTCCTGGAGGGAGGGAGGGACCTGCTGTTTATTATAAATGCTTGCATAAGAGATCCTCTGCCCATCATGTTACTAATATTGATGTTTAGATCATGTTAGTATCTTTCATCTTTCATGAATTCTGAGGGGCAAGTCTTCATAAAATCAAAGTTAAATTTGAGGGTAACTGGGTGCCTTTATTTGGTTTGCAGCCTTAGTACTCAACAGACAAAATCAGATTAAAATTTTAAATTGTGACACAACTAACCAAATAATACCATGCTTTATATCTCCTTTAAGGCAAAATGGAGTCTTCTCCTGAGAATTATTTTCTAAATTCTTACAGGATGTCTTATCTATGTCACAGACATTGACAGTTAAATTCCTTTCTTCTGTTCATTTCACTTCCCCCAAATGGACTATAAGCTTTTTGAAAAATAACCAGGAGGCTGGAAGAAAAAGCCAAGATAAAAAGGGCTCCAGTCCATCTTTATTTAGTCTGGACTTCCAGAGACAGAGCATGCTTACCGAGGAAACTTGGTAAGGAAGGTTTAAGTGTCAGAGGAAAGACACATATCAATATTTCCAAAAACTTAGCAGTAGTAATTAAATGAGAGACAAGAAAGTGATTCATGACTTATTTGGGGTAGCTCTACTGCCAGTAGGCAAAAGTCATTAGAAGATAGTTTTCACTTCAACACATTACAGACTTGAGAAGAGCCATGCTTATAGAAAATGTAACTCGCTTCCATGAAGGTGAGGCTAGACACTATCCCTGTTGCTGGAAGTTTACAACTAAGACCTGGAGTGCCTGTGGAATGGGAGATTCCAGCTCAGTGGGAAGTTAAATAAGAAGGCCACAGGCATTTCAAAATTTTTATTGTCTATTTCAGAAAACTGTATTTTTTTTTTATCATGAAATGTGAGTGTATAATAATGGTTTAAAGAAAGATCATACAGTCGTTAAGCGTCTGCCTTCGGCTCAGGTCAGGATCCCAAGGTCCTGGGATCAAGACCCGCATCAGGCTCCCTGCTCAGCAGGGAGCCTGCTTCTCCCTCTCCCACTCCCCCTGCTTGTGTTCCCTCTCTCACTGTGTCTCTCTCTGTCAAATAAATAAATAAAAAGAAAGAAAGATCATATAGGGATATATAATATATGCATGATTTAAAGAAAGATAAAAGAATGATCTAGGTACCAACTATCATGCTTAGAAATAAAATGTTACCAGGGCCTTTGAAGCCTCCTGTAAGTTCCTTTTTATCATATCCCCTTACTCTCCTCCAAAGGCAACTAATACCCTGGATTTTGCCTTCATCCTTTGCTCTTCCTATAGTTTTTCCACATATGTGTTTACTCCTAAATACATACTGTTTCATTGTGCCTCACTTCAACATTCTATAAATGAACTTTATGAAAACAGCATGTCTTCTTCTGTCTTGCTTTTTTCATCAAACATACGATATTTTAGATATCCACTATGTTGAAGTATCTGTAGCTCGTTCATTTTCAGTAAATGACTAGCAAAATTTATCCATCCTTTCTGCTGTTGATGAACATATGTTTCATTCCTATTTTTTTGATACTATGGATTATGCTGCTCTGAATATTCCTGATGGGCACACATGCAAGAATTTCTCTAGGATTCATTCTTAGGAGAATATAAATGGCCAGTTTCTTAGGGAGAAATGCAGGTTTAACATTACTACATGTGGTAGGATGCTTCTAAAAGGTGACCTTGGAATACACAATACATTCTTAGATTTAACATGAAAAGCACAAGCTACAAAGTAAAAATAGATAAATTGGACTTCATCAAAATTAAGAACTTTTGTTCATCAAAGGACAGCATCAACAAAGTGAAAAGACAACGTGGGTTGTGGAGAATTGGAGAAAATACTTGACAAGTAATTTATATCAATAATATATAAAGAACTGTTATAACTCAATAATTGAAGGACAAATAATCCAATTTAAAAACGGGCAAAGGAGGGGCCCCCGGGTGGCACAGTCAGTTAAGTATCCAGTTTTGGCTCAGGTTGTGATCTCAGGGTCATGAGATGGAGCCCTGCACTGGGCTCTGTGCTCAGCTCCATGTCTGCTTGCCCCTCTCCCTGCTCTTTCCCCCGCCCTCTCTCTCTCAAATAAATATGAAAAAAAAATTTATTAAAAAAATGGGCGGGGTGCCTCAGTAGCTCAACTGGTTAGGCATCTGCCTTTGGCTCAGGTCATGATCCTGGGGTGCTGGGATCGAGCCCCGTATCGGGCTCCTTGCTTGGTGGGGAGCCTGCTTCTCCCTCTGCCCCTCCCCACTGTTCATGCTCTCTCTAAAATAAATAAAATCTTTTAAAAAATGGGTGAAGGACCTAAATAGAGAAATCTATTTCTCCAACTAAGATATACAATAGGAACATGGAAAGATACTCAAATTGTTAGTCATTAGGGAAATGCAAATCAAAACCATTATGAGATACCATTTCATATCCACTAGGATGGCTATCATCAAAAAGACAGGCAATAACATAATAACACATAATCCTAAGTATTGATAAGGACATGGGGAAACTGGAACCCCCGTACATTGTTGGTGGGAATGTAAAATGATACAGCTGCTATGGAAAACAGTTTTGCAGTTCCTTAAGAAGTTTAACATAGAGTTACCATATGACCCAGAAATCCCACTCCTAGGTATACACACAAGAGAAATAAAAACTATGTCCACACAGAAACTTGTACACATATATGGATGACAATATTATTCATAATAGTGAAAACCAGAAACAGTCTAAGTGTCCAATTGACAAATGTATAAACAAACAGGGTATATCCATACAATGGAATATTATTAAGCAATAAAAAATAAAGTACTGATAAATGCTACAACATAGACGAACCTTGAAAATTATCACACTAAGTGAAATAAGCCAGTCACAAAGACCAAGTACTGTGGGACTCCATTTATGGGAAATGTCTGGAATAGGCAAATCCATAGTTGTCTGAAGCTAGGGTTGGTGAAGAGCAAGAATGAGAGTGATTGCTATTGAGGATGGGATTCCTTTTATTTTTTAAGACTTCATTTTTTTAGAGTAGTTTCAGGTTCACAACAAAATTAAGAAGATAGAGATGTCCCATATACTCCCTGCCCCCACCCATACATAGCCTCCCCCATGATAAGCATCACCGCCCCACCCCTAGTGGTTTGCTTGTTACAATTGATGAAGCACATGATTAACACCTAGAATCCATAGTTTACACTAGGGTTCACCCTTGGTGTTGAACCTGCTATGGATTTGTATAAATGTATAATGACATATATCCATCATTGTAGAATCATGCACAGTATTTTCACTGCCCTAAAAATGCTATGCTTGTCTATTCATTCCTTCCTCTTTGCCACCCACTCAACCTGCAGAAACCATTGATCTTTTTACTGTCTCCCTAGTTTTGCCTTTTCCAGAATATCATATAGTTGAAATCATACACTGTGTAGCCTTTTAAGATTGGCTTCTTGCACAAGATGCACTTAACTTTCCTCCATGTCTTTTTTATGGCTTGATAGCCCATTACTTTTTAGTGTTGAATAATATTCCACTGTCTGGGTACACCACAGTTTATATAGCCTTTCACCTACTGAAAGACATCTTTGTTGCTTCCAAGTTTAGGCAATTAAATGAATAAAGATGCTATAAACATCCATGTGCAAGTTTTTGTGTGGATGTATTTTCAACTCTTTTGAGGAAGTACCAAGGAACAAAATCACTAGATCATAGGGTAAGAATATGTTGAGTTTTATAAGAAATCACCAAAGTGGCCATTCCCTTTTATATTCCCACAAGCAATGAATGAGAGTTCTCGTTGGTTCACATCCTCACCAGCATCTGGTGTTGTCCGTGTTCTGGATTTTGGCCATTTTATTAGGTATGGTGTTATCTCATTGTGTTTGAATCTGTATTTCCCTGATGACACAGATGTAGAGCAGCTTTGCAGAGGTGAGGTGTCTGTTAAATTCTTTGGCCTATTTTTAAGTCAGGTTGTTTGTTTTTCTTACCACTGGGTTTTAACAGTTCGTTGTGAAATCTGGATTTTTATCATTGGCTTTTTTTTTTCTTTTTTGCAAACATTTTCTCCCAGACTGTGATTTGTCTTCTCATTCTCTTGACATCATCTTTCATAGAGAAGAAGTTTTAAATTTTAATTAGTCCCGCTTATCAACTGTTACTTTCGTGGATTGTGACTTTGATGTTATATATAGTCATCAGCAAACCCAAAGTTATCTAGTTTTCTCAAGCGCTGTCTTCTAGTAGTTCTATAGTTTTTCATTTTATATCTAGGTCTATGATCCATTTTGAGTTAATTTTTGTGAAGGGTGTAAGGTCTGTTGTGCCTAGATTCACTTTTTTTTTTTTTTTTGGTACGTGGATGTCTATATGTTCAAAACCACTGGTTGAAAAGACTAATCTTTTCCCCATTGTATTATCTTTGCTCTTTCATCAAAGATCAGTTGCCTGTATTTGTGATGGGATTCCTTTTTAAGGTAATGAAAATGTTTCAAAATTAGATGATAATGTTGATTGCACAAATGTGTAAATATAAAAACCAATGAACTGATACTTTAAATAGGAAAATTTTATGGTATGTGAATTATAACTCAATAGAGCTGTTTAAGAAAACAACAACTGTTTCTTCTGTCTCGAGTCCCTTTCTTGCCATCTCCCACTTGCTCACTCTGCTGAAACCAGCTATCATGAGACCTGCATTCTGGAGAGACCCGCGAGGCAAGGAACTGCTAGAGGCCTTGGGCTAGAGGCAGGAAAGAGCTAAGGCCCACCAGTGCAACAATACACAATGAACTGAATCTTGCCAAAGACTCCATGAATAAGAGCTTGGAAGTGGATCCTTCCCCTAGTCAAGTCTTGGGATCAGACCAGAGCCTAAGCCAACGCTTTGATAACAGCGTTACATGAGATCTTGAGATAAAGGACCCAGCAAGGTCCTGCCAGGATTTCTGTCCCAGAGAAACTATGGATAATAAATGTGATTTTAAGCCACTAAGTCTTACAGTAATGGGTTACACAACAGTCTAGAATAAACACACTGAGTGACACCAAAGCCATGGCAGTGGTAATAATTTAGACCTCGACCAGCAGTGAATGAATGCTCCCACTCCCCCAGGTCCTCACCATCACTTAGTTGTTTGACTTCTAAATGTTTACCAATTGGGCAAGTGTGAAATAGTATCTCAGTGATATTTTATTTTGCATTTCCTAGCTAACTAATGAGATTGAGCATTTTTTCATGTGTTTATAGGATATTCAAATACATCTTCTATGAAACATCTGTTTTTGTCTTCGATGCATTATTCTACCTTTTCTTAGCTTCTTTTTATGATCAGAGCAGTTTTCAAATGTATTGTAGATACTAATCCTTTGTTAGTTATATGTGATGCAAATTCTCCCAATCTGTGGCTTGCTTTTCATTCCTTATGGTGTCTTTCAGTGAGAAGAACTAAACAAATTTAATATACTCAAATTCATTTATCCTTTCCTTTATGTTTAGCATTTTCTGAGTCTTAAGAAATCCTTTCCTGCCTTGAAATCATAAGAGTATCCTCCTATATTTTCTCCTAGGTATTTTATAGTTTGGCTTTTCATATTCTAATTTATTTCATCTTCAAGAAAGTTATGGCTTCTATCATAGGGGTAGAATTTTTCACCAAAGGCTTTTTCCTCATATTTTTCCATGTTTCTCTTCCTAGGAGAATGGTCTTCTTAACTTCACATCATTGCCAGTGTTTCTAGCTCTCTCACACTCCTTTCCTCCACCTTTCTAAACCCTCCCGTTAAAGAGCCCAGTGGCCCATTTAGAAAAGGTTGAATAAATAAGTTTTGGTACATCTCCACAGTGGGGATGCTGTGGCTTTTAAAGATTGAAAGAGAACTCTATGCCAAGATGGAAGAACGTGTTGTGATAAAAGCAAGTTGCCAAACAGTACAGCTGCAAGTGTGTGACAATGGCGTGCACGTGAAGAATTATGGAGTCAGTGTCAAATTTAGCAGGGACCATTTCAAAGATAGGGCATAAAGAAGATTGCAGGCTTTTCCCATCTAAATCCACAATGCTTGATGGTTTTTGCAATGAGCATGTATCACTCCTACGATATGGGGGAAATAAATGTAATAAAATACGAGGTACAAAAGAAAACTTCCTACCCATGATGTTTCTGATAAATATCTGCTAATGTAGGGACCACATCAGGCACTGGGGGACACCACAAAGACAAGGAGGACCCAAGTTTTGCAGAAATCACTTCACCTGACTCGCTTCCAGGTCCCCATCCCTTCTGTTGTGCCTGTCCTAACTGCCCCACTGGGTTTCCCTTCTCTGTGCTTCTAAACTACTTACACCCTTGCCCACTCAGGTTAGCCCATGATGACAGGTTATCTTAGGTTAGTCACTGCTTCTTCCTATGCAAACCTCATTACCTGAACAAATGAAGTAAGGCTTCCTTAAGACAAACACCATTTTTCACATGCCAAGCTCTCCCCCAGCCACCATCAAAGAGTAGAGAAAAAGACAGTGGGTATTCAATAGACATTTGCTGAGTGACTTGTATGAAGTGGAAGCTGGAGTCAGCCTTTGGGGAAAAATCGAATTTCATATTTTCATTTTAAAACACGGGGATAATCTTAACTCATATTGCACTCTGAGGGGAAAAAAAATCAATATCCCGCACAAGCAAAATAGGGCAATTGTCATTATGTAACTATTAGACTGCCGTGGAGGATCAATCGATTGCCTGCGCGCTTGTTATCCACTTTGTGCATTATCTGTGGCCACACTGATATCCTCAACTGGTTGCCCCCTCTCCTGCCTTCTGCTTGGTTGCAACACTGGTGGATGCCCAGGGAACACAGACTAATTTAAACATCAGCTTGGGGGGAAATGTAATTAGAAAAATAAATCCGCTGCAAAGCTACCACGCAATGTCTATTCAAACCAAGAGATAATAGCATTATCATGCATTGTTTTAGGTGACCCAAGATTCTGCTTTCCACAATAACCATGAATAGTCATAATTTTCCTATAGGAAATACATTTTTCTTACAAGAATATATCATCTCCCTTATAAATTTAAACACACCATAACCTAAACATACCATAAGACCCAACAATCTCACTCCAGTTTCACTTGGTATTTACCCAGGTGAAACAAAAACTTACGTTCACACAAAGACTTGTACACAAATGTTGATCACGGTTTTATCCATAATTGCCCCAAACTAAGAACAAAAGTCCTTCAACTGGTCGAGAGAGAAACAAACTGTGGTGTCGCTATAAGAGTGACACAGCACTCAGCAATGAAACAGGCAAATTACCGATACCTGCTTCAACATAGATAAAATTCAGATGCATTGCGCCAGGGGAAAGAAGCCAGGTACGAACAATCTGTACACTCTATGATCTCACCTATAGGATGCTCTGGAAAAGGCAACATTACAGAGACAAAAAATGGATATGGGGAGTGCTCAGGGCTTCAGATGGAGGAAGGATTAAGCACAAAGGAGCAAGAAGTATTTGGGGTGATGGGGAAGTTCCAATTCTTTTTTTATATATATACATCATGTTAGTCACCATACAGTACATCTCTAGTTTTCGATGTAAAGTTCCATGATTCATTACTTGCGTATAACACCCAGTGCACCCTGCAATACGTGCCCTCCTTAATACCCATCAAATCTTGAATGTGGTGGTGATTACACAATTGTAAGTGTTTCTCCAAACTCCTGGAACTGTAGCCTGGCAAGGAAGAGTTTCGCTGTATGTAAACAATATGTCAATGTGCCTCTGCTTTTTCTTCCTTCCACAGAGGCCCTGGTGTCATGGCCCAGAGTAAGGAGTCCTCCTCCCAGCTATATTTGATACATGTTCTTGAGAGTCAGGGAGGAATAAGCTCTACACCTCCATTTGCAAACCCTGTTACTATGGTTTTCAAGCTACTCACCAAGCTTCATCATCTAGCATTTAGGAGGATTAATCTAGCTAGAGCTTCATTTTTAATGCACTTTTATTTTAGTAACTTGAAAAAAATTTCATTCAGGGGTTTTCATTTGCATGAGGCATTGAGTTGGATAAAGTAGCTTAAATTAGCAGAAGAATCACACACCTGTGCCAAATTTTCCTATCAACCACCTCAAAGACTCGGAGGCAGGCAAGAATTCACGTCCAAAAACGATCTCGCATTTCATCATGCACAGTGGTATGAAGGAAATAAACCATGTTAAAAGAAATAAAAAAAATAAAAATAAAATCAAAGAGGTGGCATTTATGGTTCTCCACTTACATCTGATTATGCAGCAACTCTCCGAAAACAAAACACACTTCAAGTTAGTGATGGATACATATCAAAACCAATCCTAATTTTCCTCTGTTACGTCTAGCCAATGAAAGGATATGTCATTTCAGGCTTTCAGTAATATGCCCCTTGCTCTGTGTATCAGAATGCTTCGTGGATGAAATTCCACCCAACAGTTATAAGCACCAGTGAGGGGCCAGGACCTGTGCTAGACACCATGTGATACATAAAGATGAAGAAAGCTGGAGGCCCTAACCTTAATGAAACTGAAACTCAGCAGGAGAAAGTGGTATGTGTATTGTCTCTCCCAATCCATCGATCAGTGGTGTCCTCCAAATGTGGGGCAACAATTGGGTAGGAGCTGGTGAGCAGTGAAAGGATTCACCCAAGGCAGAGCAAAGAAAACAGAAGTTTATTGAATACACTGCCAAGGAGCAGTGTGGAAAGGACAGCAAAGGAGACACTGCCACGAGGCAGTGGGTAGGGGCTGTATTTAGAGCAGGAAGGTGAGGAGGTATGGGGATGTATGGGGTTTTCCCTTTTTTGGTAACTGTGCTTGGTTTTAAGTAGCCCACTGGTCAGTTAGGGCCTATGGATATTTTGAGGTGGGTCGCATGATGCTGTCTGTATTTAGCCAGGGGGCTGGGGTCACTTTGGGCCCTTCTGCCTTGACCAAGTTTCCACTGCTCAAGCCTGATGTCTAAAAGTGGCCTCTACAGCATGGGCATGACTACATGTAACACACAGCAAAGTGCAATCAATGTTATAATAAGAGGTCACGAAAGACAGATGAGTTTTGATGAAGGAACCAGGAAGGGTTCATAAAGGAGGTGGTATTATTCTAGGTAGGATTTCAACAGATGGTGATGGAGACAAGCACTACTCTGTGAATGGGGGCCAATGGGAACAGCAAGGGATAGTGTGTAACTGGAGACGGAGTGAGTTGGGTGGAGCTGAAGATGAAGGGTAGAAGGCAGGGAAATATCCTGCAGAGATAGTAGAGGACATGAATTCTGGGACAAGGGTGTGGACTAAAGGGCAGCAGGCTCAGACACCAGCTTTGTGGGCTGGGCATTAGCCATAGTTCCAGGAGCCAGATGAAAGGAGTGATTAAAAGCCAGCGCTAAGCCTTGGAGGCAGTCCCAGGCCTGCTGTCTCAGAGCTCAGACTTGTCTTGCAATGGGTGTCTATACAAAAGCCATTTTTCCCTTTTCTTTGCTGACACAACCCTGATTTTCCTTGGTCAGCTGCTTGTCAAATTTTAGGAGATGAATTATTAATGGTCTTAGATAGCAGTCTTCAAAGTATGGTCCACAGACCCTTGGCGGTCCCTGAGACCCTTTCAGGAAGTCTTCAAGAAATAAACTATTTTCATAAGAACACACAGGCATTGTTTACTTTTGTGCAAAAGTACCCTAGAATGAGTCAAGGCAGGGGCACCAAACTGGGTCAGTAGTCATGAGCTGCCAAAAATAAAGCCAGTTTTGCTTAAAAGTATCCCTTGTACTGTATGGTGATTAACATAATATAATAAAATAAAATTAATTATAAAAAAAAAAAAGTATCCCTGGTGGAGCAATGAAAATTATTAATAAATTATTATTTCTATTAAATTTTGACCTTTGAATACACACATAAATACACTGTGTGATGGAATGAGAAGTGCACAGGAAGCATCTCAGGGCATGCTGAAGGACTATGTCTCAAGGAAAGGCAATTTGCTCAACTGCTTGAGTTAGAGGCTGAGCTAGCCGCATTTTGTCATGGAACGTCATTCCTACTTAAAAGAACAACTGGAAAATCATGGTTTTTCAGACTCAGGTATATGTAGCAGACAGTATGAACCTTACACTTCAAGTAAAACAACTGACGTTATTTGCTGTCAATGATAAAATATGAGCTTTCAAGTGAAACTTAGAATTTTGGAAAATTCGTATCTGCCACTGAGTGCTTGACAATATCGCAGTATGTAAAGACTTTTGTGATGAGATCAGTGGTGATACTGATGAACATGATTTTTTTTAAATGTATTTATTTATTTATTTATTTTAATTTAAATTCAGTTAGTTAATATATAATGTATTATTGGTTACAGAGGTAGAGGTCAGTGATTCATCAGTCTTATATAATACGCAGTGCTCATTACACCATGTGCCATCCGTAATGTCTATCACCCAGCTATCCCAAACCCCACCTCCCTCCCCTCCAGTAACCCTTAGTTTGTTTCCTATGATTAAGAGTCTCTTATGGTTTGTCCCCCTCTCTGGTTTTGTCTTGTTTTATTTTTTCCTTTCTTCCCCTATGATCCTCTGTTTTGTTTCTTAAATTCCACATATCAGTGAGATCGTATGATAATTATCTTTCTCTGACTGATTTATTTCACTTAGCATAATACCCTCTAGTTCCATTCATGTCATTGCAAATGGCAAGATTTCTTTTTTTTATTTTGATGGCTGAGTAGTGTTCCTTTGTGTGTCTAATGCACCACATCTTCTTTATCCATTCATCTGTCAATGGAAATCTGGGCTTTTCCCATAGTTCGGCTATTGTGGACATTGGTGCTATAAACACTGGGGTGCAGGTGCCCCTTCAGATCACTACATTTGTATCTTTGGGGTAAATACCCAGTAGCACAATTGCTGGGTCATAGGGTAGCTCTACTTTCAACTTTTTGAGGAACTTCCATACTGTTTTCTAGAGTCGCAGCATCAGCTTGTGTTCCCACCAACAGTGTAAGAGGGTTCCCCTTTCTCCACATCTTTGACAACATCTGTCATTTCCTGACTTGTTAATTTTAGCCATTCTGATTGGTGTAAGGTGGTATCTCGTAGTTTTGATCTGTACTTCTCTGATGCCCAGGAATGTGGAGCATTCCTTCATGTGTCTGTTGGCCATTTGTGTGTCTTCTTTGGAGAAATGTCTGTTCATGTCTCCTGCCCATTTCTTGATTGGATTAGTTGTTCTTTGGGTGTTGAGTTTGATAAGTTTTTTATAGATTTTGGATACTAGACTTATCTGATATGTCATTTGCAAATATCTTCTCCCATTCTGTGGCTGTCTTTTGGTTTTGTCGACTGTTTCCTTTGCTGTGCAAAAGCTTTTTATCTTGAAGCCCCAATAGTTCATTTTTACCTTTGTTTCGCTTGCCTTTGGAGACATGTCTAGTAAGAAGTTGCTGTGGCTGAGGTCATAGAGGTGCTGCCTGTGTTCTCCTCTAGGATTTTGATGGATTCCTGTCTCACATTTAGGTCTTTCATCCATTTTGAGTCTATTTTTGTGTAGGGTGTAAGGAAATGGTCCAGTTGCAATCTTCTGCATGTGGCTGTCCAATTTTCCCAACACCATTTGTTGTAGAGACTGTCTTTTTTCCATTGGATATTCTTTCCTGCTTTATCGAAAATTTGTTGGCCATAGAGTTGAGGGTCCATTTCTGGGTCCTCTACTCTGTTCTATTGATCTATGTGTCTGTTTTTGTGCCAGTACCATACTGTCTTGATGATTACAGCCTGGTAATAGAGTTTGAAGTCTGGAATTGTAATACCACCAGTTTCCTTATCAACATTCCTTTGGCTACTTGGAGTCTTTTCTGTTTCCATACAAATTTCAGGATTTATTCCAGCTCTGTGAAAAAAGTTGATGATATTTTGATAGAGATTGCATTGAATGTATAGATTGCTCTAGGTAGCATAGACAATTTAACAGTATTCTGTTAAATTCTTCCGATCCACGAGCGTGGAACGTTTTTCCATTTCTTTGTGTCTTCCTCAATTTCTTTCATGAGTGTTCTACGGTTTTCTGCAGATGTTTTGCCCCATTGGTTAGGTTTATTCCTAGGTATCCTACAGTTTTCGGTGCAACTGTAAATGGGATCGACTCCTTAATTTCTCTTTCTTCTCGTTGTTAGTATATAGAAATGCAAGTGACTTCTGTGCATTGATTTTATATCCTGCCACTTTGCTATATTCCAATATGAGTTCTGGCAATTTGGGGTGGAGTCTTTTTGGTTTTCCACAAAGAGTATCATGTTATCTGCAAAGAGAGAGTTTGACTTCTTCTTTGCCGATTAGGATGCCTTTTCTTTCTTTTTGTTGTCTGATTCCTGAGGCTAGGAATTCTAGTACTATGTTGAACAGCAGTGGTGATAGTGGACATTCCTGCCAGGTTCCTGGCCTTAAGGGAAATGCTCTCAGTTTTTCCCCATTGAGAATGATATTGGCTGCGGGCTTTTTGTACATGGTGTTTATGATATTGAGGTATGTTCCCTCTATCCCTATACTAGTTTTAATCAAGAAATGATGCTGTACTTTGTCAAATGCTTTTTCTGCATCTATTGAGAGGATCACATGGTTCTTGCCCTTGCTATTATTTATGTAGTGTATCACACTGATTGATTTGCCCATGTTGCAGATTCTTTGTAGCCCAGGAATAAATCCCACCTGGTCCTGGTGAATAATCCTTTTAATGTCCTGTTGGATCCTATGGCTAGTATTTTGGTGAGATTTTTTTGCATCTGGATATTGGTCTGTATTTCTCCTTTTTGGTGGGGTCTTTGTCTGGTTTTGGGATTAAGGTGATGCTAGCCTCATAGAATGAGTTTGGAAGTTTTCCTTCCATTTCTATTTTTGAAACAGCTTCAGAGGAATAGGTATTAATTCTTCTTTAAATGTACGGTAGAATTACTATGGGAAGACATCCAGCCCTGGGCTCTTGTTTGTTGGCAGATTTTTGACTCCTGCTTCATTTCCTTGCTGGTTATGGGTTTGTTCAGATTTTCCATTTCTTCCTGTTTCAGTTCTGGTAGTTTATATGTCTCTAGGAATGCATTCATTTCTTCCAGATTGCCTAATTTGTTGGCATATAGTTGCTCATAATATGTTCTTATAATTGTATTTCTTTGGCGTTGGTAGTGACATCTCCTCTTTCATTCAGAGTTTTATGTATTTGGGTCCTTTCTCTTTTCTTTTTGATAGGTCTGGCCAGGGGGTTATCAATCTTATTAATTCTTTCAAAGAACCAGCTCCTAGTTTCATTGATCTGCCCCTACTGTTCTTTTGGTTTCTGTTTCATTGATTTCTGCTCTCATCTTTATTATTTATCTTCTCCTGCTGGGTTTAGGCTTTATTTGCTGTTCTTTCTTCAGCTTCTTTAGGCGTAAGGTTAGGTTGTATATTTGAGAACTTTCTTGTTTATTGAGCAAGTCTTGTATTGCTATATACAATACAGGAGTTAGCACTGCTTTGCTGCATCCCAAAGGTTTTGAACAGTTGTGTTTTCATTTTCATTTGTTACCATGAGTTTTTTTAAATTCTTCTTTAATTTCCTGGTGACCCATTCATTCTTTAGTAGGATGCTCTTTAGCCTCCATGTATTTGAGTTTTTCCCAACTTTCCTCTTGTGATTGAGCTCCTGTTTCAAAGCATTGTGGTCCAAAAATATGCAGGGAATGATCCCAGTCTTTTGGCACCAGTTGAGACCTGATTTGTGAACCAGTATGTAATTTATTCTGAAGAATGTTCCATGTGCACTGAAGAAGAATGTGTATTCTGTTGCTTTAGGATGCAGTGTTCTGAATATATCTGTGAAGTCCATCTGGTCCAGTGTGTCATTCAAAGCCCTTGTTTCCTTGTTGATCTTCTGCTTAGATGATCTGTCCATTGCAGTGAGTGAGGTGTTAAAGTCCCCTACTATTACTGTATTATTATCGATGTGTTTCTTTAATTTTATTATTAATTGGCTTATATAATTGGCTGCTCCCATGTTAGGGGCATAAATATTTACAATTGTTAGATCTTCTTGTTGGATAAACCCTTTAATTGTGATATAGTGTCCTTCCTCATCTCTTATTACAGTCTTTGGTTTAAAATCTAATTTGTCTGATATAAAGATTGCCACTCCAGCTTTCTTTTGATGTCTGTTAGCATGCTAAATAATTTTCCACCCCTCACTTTAAATCTGGAGGTGTCACTAGGTCTAAAATGAGTCTTTTGCAGACAGCATATCAATGGGTCTTGCTTTTTTATCCAGTCTGATACCCCGTGTTTTTTATTGGAACATTTAGCTCATTTACATTCAGAGTAACTATTGAAAGATATGAATTTAGTGCCATTGTATTACCTGTAAAGTTACTGTTTCTGTATATTGTCTCTATTCCTTTCTGCTCTGTGTTACTTTTGGGCTCTCTCTTTGTTTAAAGGATCCCTTTTCATATTTCTTGTAGGGCTGGTTTGGTGATCACAAATTCTTTTAATTTCTGTTTGTCCTGGAAGCTTTTTATCACTCCTTCTATTTTAAATGACATTCTAGCTGGATAAAGTATTCTTGGCTGCAAATTTTTCTCATTTAGCACCCTGAATATCTCATGCCAGTCCCTTCTAGCCTGCCAGGTCTCTGTGGATAGGTCTGCTGCCAAGCTAATGTTTCTACCCTTGTAGGTTACAGACCTCTTGTCCCAAGCAGCTTTCAGGATTTTTTCTTTGTCTCTGAGATTTGCAAGTTTCACTATTATATATTGGGGTTTTGGCCTATTTTTATTGATTTTGAAGGGAGGTTCTCTGTGCCTCCTGGACTTGGATGCCTTTTCCTTCTCCAGATTACAGAAGTTCTCTGCTATAATTTGCTCCAATATACCACCTCTGCCCCTCTCTCTCTTTCCTTTTCTTCTGGGATCCCAATCATTCTAATATTGCTTCACTTTATGGTATCACTTATCTCTCAAATTCTCCCCTTGTGATCCAATAGTTGTTTATCTCTTTCTCAACTTCTTTATTCTCCATCATTTTGTCTTCTATATCATTAATTCTCTCTTCTGCCTCATTTATCCTAGCAGTTAGAACCTCCCTTTTTTACCACATCTCATTAATAGCCTTTTTGATTTTGACTTGGTTAGATTTTAGTTCTTTTATTTCTCCAGAAAGAGATTCTCTAGTGTCTTCTATGCTTTTTTCAAACTCAGCTAGTATCTTTATAATCATTACTCTGAACTCTAGTTCCGACATCTTACTTATGTCTACACTGATTAAGTCTCTGGCAGTTGGTACTGCCTCTTGTTCTCTTTTTTGAGGTGAATTTTTTTGCCTTGTCATTCTGTCCAGAGAAGAATAGATGAACGAGAGAACAAAATACTAAAATGGCAAAAACAACCCCAGAGAAATAAACACTAAACAAGTCAGAAGTGACCTGAAGTTGAAAAAAAAATTTTTTTAAATACATTTTAAAAAAGAAAGGAAAAAAGAGAGAATACAATCAGACAGGTGAACAGAATAGAGCAATACACTGGATCCTGTGTGTGTTTCCGTCTATTTGTTAGAAAACTAGATCCCAAAATTGTGAAGAACGAAAAATGAAAATTGAAAGAAAATAAAAGAGAAATAAACAATAACAAAAGGAAGGGATATAAACAGGTAAACAGAACAGAGCAATACACTATATCCTAAGTGTATTTTGGTCAGTTTTTTAGAAGAAACATACAAAACATTGATATAGTTTCAGATTTCATGATGAAATGAACCTTAAGATATTACCATATGGTAAGTTTGAGTAGTGTCAAAAAAAAAATTCATGATTATCTAAAAAGGCTTTTCAAATATCCTAATTTTTTCAACTAGATATTGTGTGAGGCTAGATTTTCTTCATATACAACAATCAAAACAACATATCACAACAGATTGAATAGAAAGAGCTATGAGAATCCAGATCTCTTCTGTTAAGGCAGATATTAAAAAGATTTACAAAAGCATAAAACAATATTCTCTTGTTAATTTTGTTTTGAAAAAGTTATTTTTCAGTAAAAATATTTTAATATGGATATGTATTATGTTTCTTGTTATTTTTAATAAGTTGATAAATATTTCAAAAACTTATCAGTTTTAATTTCTAATACGGTAAATAGTAATAGTGATAACAAAACTCTTTCGGAGCCTCAATAGGTTTCAGAGTGAAAACAGGTCCTTGGACCAAAAAAGTTTGAGAACCACTCTTCAAAGCCAATCAAGGCAACCTTCCTTTGCCACATACTCATTGTCCCAGCTTCCCTGGAGCGTGAGGATGATGGGATGGCCTAGTTCTAACTAATGAGTTGAAAATAGAGTCTGCTGGGGTTGTCTAGGAAAGATTTTCCTTCCTGAAAAGAAAAGAACAGTAAAGAAAAGGCCCTTTGCTATTCCTCTTTTGTTTCCTGCTTTGGGTGCCTTTCTATGAAGACTTGATGCTTGGGGCTGTTGCAGCAATCTTTCAATACATTGATGATTCACTGAAGTTAGCAGAAAGAAAATATCAAAGGAGACGAGTCCTTTGGGACATCACTGAGCCCTGGTAAGGACTGCTTTGAGATTTCTTATAAAGCAAACAATAAGTACTTTTACCTGTTTAAACCACATTTAACCACATTTAGGAAGTATTTCTAATCTTTCCCTCTGGGAATATTGTGATAATTAAATGAGATCATACAAGTAAGGTTCTGAAAACAATGCTTGACTCATGGTAAGTGCTCAATAAACATTAATGATTATTATAGGTTTGTTGTGAATAAGGTAATGTATGTAAAGTGTTTAGCCAAGTTCTTACTTGCCTAAAAAACTATTTGTGAGAAATACTTCTCAATGATACATGTGTTCACTTGAGCTCATATTGTCTTATTATTCTTTTCCTAGTTGAAATAGGTTAGATAACTAGAGAGTTTAACCACTATTACTGTAGCAAGAAAGTAATCAATGTTTCTTGACGGCAAAATAGAACTTCTAAAGAATTCACATTAAATTTATTTGCAGTTGTCGTATTTCAAAAGGCAAGAACCTTCCAAACCACGCAATTATGTATAATTTCAGTGAACATGAAATTGTTTTTTATCTGTAACACTGTTATTTTGAGGTGTCACTAGACACTAAGCTTACATGCAGAAATAGATGATAACCACAGGAAAATCTACAACACAAACTAACATCCAGTAATCTGAAATAATTATAACAGCATTTTCAGGAACCCAAAGATAATAGAGGGGGAGAAAAATACAAATGGCAGAAACCCAAACTAATACTAGTTCAAAAGAAAAAAAAAATGGGTGTTAACGGATCTCAGACTCTGAGTCAAGAGTCATGTGGCTGCCTCCCGAAAGCCATGTATATTATTGTAAGACTATATTGGTAAACTTACAGTATCTATAAGAACAGATTTAGAAGTCTGAGTTTATATTAGTCCAACTACACCTAAAATGCTACGTTCCAGGAATCAATCTCTTCCTACAAAGAAATTTCACTAACTCATGGATATTTAGGTCCATAATACTTGCCCTTTTCTAGGTCACCTGTTGACTCCTTTGGTAATCTGTTGATGCCTGCCATAGGAAAGTTTTCACGATGGCCAGTGTGGTAAGAGCACAACTATGTCTAACTTGGATTAAGGCTAACAGGGGTTTGAAAGCTGACTCTGCCATTTACTGACAGCGTAACTATGGCCTGCTCTTTAATCAATACACAATTTTGTGCTTGATTTTAGGAGGTTCACTTACACTCTCCTTCTGCTCCAAGCCCACCCAAAGACCCTCTACTTAAAAGCTTATCCATTTACCCTCTCAGTTAGGGTGACCAACCAACCTGGTTTTCCCAGGGCTGAAGAGATCCTGGAATAAGGGTGTTTAGGTGCTAAAACTGAAAAAGTTCCAGGCAAACTTGGATGAGCTGATTATCATACTCCCAGATGAAAAACAAGAAAGACTGGCCAAAGGCTACCCTTATAAAGGTATTTTTGCATTGCGTTGATTTTTTTTTTCTTTTTCAGGTTTTCTTTATTTATTTGAGAGACAGAGTGTATGAACAGGTGGAGAGGGGCAGTAGGAGAGGGAGAAACAGACTCCCTGCTGAGCAGGAAGGCAGACACGGGGCTTGATCCCAGGACTCCAGGATCATGATCTGTGCCACAGGCAGATGCTTAACAGACGGAGCCACCCAGGCACCCCATCACTGTGTTGATTTTCCATTGGTACCTTTTTCAGAATGATAAAGAAAGCGAATAGGGGCTAGGAGACTGGAATCCATGCTACAGCCCGTTTGATAGAAGCTCCTACAAAAGAAAGAGTGAATATGAGTAGTTACCCAGATGAGAAGTCTGGGGATTAGGATCAACCATCAGGAAGGAAGAGGAAATCCCAGGGTGGCTTACCTGGGCCTAAACCTAACAATGAGTTCTGGAGCTTAGCAACAGAAAGGCCTCAGGAGGTTTGCCACCAGAAGTATTACAGGAAGAGCAAAGGCTTTGGAGTTAGAAGTGTTCAGGTTTGAAATCCATCTGCTATCCACAAGACTTGAGCATGTAACATAATTGATTTGAGCTTCAGTTGTTCTATCTCTAAATTGGAAAAAATATTCAGGTTTCCCATAAGGACTCAGTGGATTCATGCTTATATAAGTGCTTGGCACACTTCCTTGGAATTGTTAGTTGGTAAGGCTGAAGGAGCATAATAGTTGTCTTTAAATATACGCAGGGCTACACACAGAAGCACGATTCACCTTTCATATACTAATGATTAAAATAAAAACATTCAAGACCCACACAAGGCTTTCCAGTTCCTAATGTGCTTTCATATATACTAGTTCTAGGGACAAAACCAGAAGCAGTGGATTTATGCTACAAGAAGGGAGATTCTTAGATAATAAAGGAAAATGACTTCCCGTAACAAAGGACTACCTTGAGACCAGACTTTCACATTCTGGTGTGTTGAGGCAGCAGCTGGCCTACGTCTGGAATATCACACAGAGGTTAGACTCGACTACAAAAGCAATTTATACTATTTGGCAGGCAGTTTAGAGTAACTGTCAAGAGCAGAGGCAGCCTGGCATGGTTCAAACCCTGGTCCCATCACTGAACAGCTGTGTAACCCTGAGCAAATTACTTAATCTCTCTGAGCCTCAATGATCAAGTCCTTAAATCAAAGCCAATACTTGCACCTACCTCAGAGACAAATGGAGAACAAGCAGTGAGACAATGCACCTAAAGCAGTTAATAGGGTGTCTAGCACTGGGCACTCAGTAAATAGTAGCTATTTTTAGCTTAAAAAAAAATGGTGAAAGTTTGAAATATTTTAAAAGTCTGAATATTCTGGGGAACCTGGTGCTCAGTCAGTTAAGTGTCTACCTTCGGCTCAGATCATGATCCCAGGGTCCTGGGATCAAGCCCCGCATCAGGTTCCCTGCTCAGTGGGGAGTCTGCTTCTCCCTCTGCCTGTTAACCCCACCTCCGGTCATGCTCGTGAGTGTGCTCACACATGTGCAAAAATAAAAAAATAAAATCTTTTTTAAAAAGTGTATTTCATTGTTCTTTAATCTCTGAAAATTGCTAAAATATTAGCAAATATATTAGTAAATATCAGTTGGCCAAATATTTAACTGCATGATACATATTATTTCCTGATCATTCTTGGTTCTAAAGAAAATGAGGAGCAGTAAAGTGTACTGAGTGGCCTCAATTCACAAAGTATTGTCTGTCTTATGCACTATGTTACCACTTCTCCAAAGATAGTCACCTATGATGTATAGTAACACACAGTACTTAATGGATCAAGAGATTTGATATGGGCTTTTAGTAATAAATCCATGGTCCAAGAAGGGGGAATTTTCTTACAACCTTTTCTCCCCAAAGAGCTATTAATAAAAAATAACTCAGAGGATATATTTCTACTAAACCAAGATTCCTGGGATGTAAACCCTTACTGGAGTCATGCTGAGCCCTTTATCCCCACTGAAAAAAGTCTGGAATGATTGATGACTCCTGCCAGGAGACTGTCACACATTTTGCCTTGCACCATTATGTACATTTCACCCGTAGTAAACTTTAATGTGGATATCTTTCAAGCTCTACCTGGAAATGGGAAGTGTAAAGGAGGCCTTTCAGTTTAATAGCCTTGCAATTTGAGTCCCCATTCTGTATGAACCCTTGAGGTCACTTAGTGGGAATGGTGAGACCTCTCCATCTCTAATCACATCTGATCCACCCACCCAAACCAAAGCCAAAGAAGACCTGCAAAGTTGGGTGGAAAGTCTAGAAAGCTGGAGTCAATGGAAACTTCCCCTGATTGATGGTTAATTTGGAAGCAGAACCCTTCACAAAGAAGAGGACAGTCAAAGGAAAAGTCAAACTCACCTGAACCAAAGTTATAGTAAGTAATTATCTCACAGCTTACAATAAATATAATTGGGCAAGTGAGGTCTATGGATCAAAGGGTGGCTAGCAATTCCAAAAGTAACGGCATCTCATTCTGTATCTGGAGAGGGACTTTTGAGCTCATGCCAAATGACTCATCCAGATGAAAGAATTGGGGGCGGGGGAAGGGTACTAAAGATGGTGTGAATTTGGAGCTCTCAGATCTCAATCAACCCAGATCAACAGCTTTCTGGTATTCTGAACATTTTTTCTTAAAAAAAGAAAAACTCTTCCTTTATTCTTTAGAAGGCCATTCACATATACACACATTTAAAATTTATTCAAATTCTCTATAAAACTAAAAACATGCTGTGACAGTTACTGACAAACTCAATTGGATATTTTAGCAGAAACCAGAAAAGAAATTGCCCCACTCTCTTTTCCTAGTTCACCTTGCCACATTTTTAAGAAGTAGCTAAATCCTGCCCCTATGCTCTATATTGCCAACCTTGTTTGGGATACTGTGGCAGGTGTAGGTGTTGTTAATTAGAGTTCACCTTGAATAATTCCCCCACTCCCTGATTTGGGGAGGGGCTATGGAGGAGGAAGATTTCCATTTCCTCTAGGCAGGCCACTGAGATGCAGTTCCAGCCACAGAAGAGGACACTAATAATCTATGTCTCTAGAAGCAAGAAGCAGCTAGCCAGAAGTGGCCTCTCTTTTTCCTGAATCTGAATGCACAATTTTCCCCTAGGCCAAAAGAAATTGCTCCCTAGCCAGGCAGGACACCCTAGAGAATCCCGTCGGAAATTTTTCTTGCTCTTTCAGGATCTACACATTACCAAGGGAAAGACTCCCTTCACAAGGCCTAGACCAAAACTGATTAGGAAACCGGTGTGTATTTTGCCATTCAAAAAAAATTAAAAATCACTCAATAAACCAACTCAGGAAACTTGCCCAGGGTTAAAATTATCTTTCTTATGTGTATAAACTGCTCTCTTCACACCTATTACTTAACCAAGGGAAACTCACCTTTTCTTCTTTCCATGGAAAACAATCCTTAAAAGCAATAAAAAGCCCGCCCTCCATGAATTCAGAATTGGTGAGAGCCTTTGGGGAGGAGAGAAGCATCTGTGGAAGTCAGAAATGTCATCTGCAGAACATGTCACTCGTTCTGCCCGGCTCAGCAATCTTGACAGTCAAAGGGGTAAGGCATGCTTTGCCCCATGATAAAACATGAAATGAATTTGTACATTTATAAATAAATGATCTGACTCTAATTGGCATTTCTAAGCCCTCTCTGGGTAGTAGCTTTCTTGTTAACAAGCTACTGCATTTGACACCGGTGATACAGGAGCCTCAGAAGAGAAACTGCAAGTATATTTCTGAACTCTACTTAGTAATAGAACCTGAAAACTTTCTTCTAATACCTACACTCTGGACTGACATACAGAGAAGTTAACAATAAAAGTTACTGAGTACAGCTAAAGCTGAAAATAAGAATCAAAACATTCTCAAGGAAGAAGAAAAGTAGATTTTTAAAGGATACACATCTTGGAGAAGTAAAGGATTCTAGGACTGGGGGGTAGAAAATATAGAAGCTGAGCCTGGAGCATTTCAGAACAGCAGAAAGTAATGAAGTGCTAAGAAACAAAAAAACCAAACCAAAACAAAGAAACACATTGATGGAAGCATATCAAAGGCACGCAGGAACCAACTAAAAGAGCTCCCAGGGGCCAATACTAGAACAATCTGGGCACAATATAAATAAAATAGTATTGCGAACTCGTTCTTTCTGATAGCTGAGTAATATTCCATTGTATATATGGACCACAGCTTCTCAACATTTGCTACAACATGGGCGGCAGTGGAGGAGATAATGCTAAGTGAAATAAGTCAAGCAGAGAAAGACAACTATCATATGATTTCTCTCACCTATGGAACATAAGAACTAGGATGATCGGTAGGGGAAGAAAGGGATAAAGAAAGGGGGGTAATCAGAAGGGGGAGTGAAGCATGAGAGACTACGGACTCTGAGAAACTGTGGGCTTCAGAGAGGAGGGGGTGGGGGAATGGGATAGACTGGTGATGGGTAAGGACGGCACGTATTGCATGGTGCACTGGGTGTTATACGCAACTAATGAAGCATTGAACTTTACATCGGAAACCGGGGATGTATTGTATGGTGACTAACATAATATAATAAACATCAAAAAAAATAAAATAAAATAAAATAGTATTGCATTATATCTCACAGAATAAAATAAATACACATGAGTCCATTCAGATATAAATGGTTAAGCAAATAAATAAGAGAGAAGAGACAAATCCCTCGTTCGGAAGAATTGCAAGTAACGTATGTGATTACCCTGCCCTGAAGAAGGTAAAATGAAACTCTCCACTCCCTAAGTGTGGGAAGTATCTAGCAGCTTCCTTCCAAAAGTACAGTAAAGAAATGAAGGGAGGAAGAGTGACTTTACACTGGAGATACCGCACAAACATCTCGCCAGAGGATCAGGTCAACACCAACAGTGATAAGTCATATTGATAGCGTGTGTACCCTCGATGCTGTGTGATGAAAATAGCACTTACCTCTAAGGTCTTCTTCCCTTAAACCCATAACTCCGGTCCAGTCGTAAGAAAAACATCCGACAAATTCTAATAGTGGGGCATTCTACAAACTGGCTGACCAGTACTCCTCAAAACTGTCCAGGTCATTATGTAAAACAAGAGATGTCTGAAAGTGTCACAGCCATGAGGAACCTAATGAGACATGAAAACTAAATGTAATGTGTTTCCTAGATGAAATGCTGGAAAACAGAAAGGACATTAAGTAAAACTAAGGAAATCCTGGGGCGCCTGGGTGGCTCAGTTGGTTAAGCATTTGCCTTCAGCTCAGGTCATGATCTCAAGGTCCTGGGATTGAGCCCCTCATTGGGCTCCCTGCTCATCAGGGAGCCTGCTTCTCCCTCTCCCTTTGCCCCTCCCCTCTCCTCATGTGCTCTCTCTCTCAAATAAATAAATAAAATCTTTTAAAAATTAAAAAACTAAGGAAATCTGATTAAATTATGGATTTCAGTTAATGTGTCAATATTGGTATATTAATTGTAATAAATGTACCATATTAATGTCAGATGTTAATAACAAGAAGCTGAATGCAGGTGTACGGACCTCTGTACCATCTCCTCAATTTTTCTGTAAATCTATAACTTCTAAAAAATAGTCAATTATTTAAAAAAGGATGTACAGATAGATACATGAATAATAAGATTCAGGACTTATTTAGGTAAGCAACCACAAAATGGAAAGTAGAACCAATGCAGTCTGAACTCCCCCTTGAAAGTCAATCCAGTTGCATCCAATCACTTAAGAAACTAGCTCTAGTTAATAATGGTCCATCACATAGACCCACCTCTATCTCAGTCCTAGGGCATGAAGACAATTAAAAATTGAGGGCACCTTTGCCAAAAATGTCTTTCCTCTTCATGGACAGTAACTGGATGAACCTACGTTTCATACTACAAGCTTCTACTAAGCAAACCTATTTATCATTCATTCCCTAAACATGTACATTCACTCAACAAATACTGACACCTTTGCACTGCAGGAACTCTTCTAGGCAGTAAAGACACCACAAAAAACAAGACAGGCAATCTCCTGAGGATCTCACATTCAAGGCCGGGGGCTTGGGGAGTAAGCAACAGCAAGTCAATTAATTTCCAGCCACTCCCACCAGACAATGACCACCAAACTTTTTAAGATGCACTCTCCACCAGCTTCCAAGATTTCTTGATTTCACTTTCTTCTTCATCCCTATCCTAGGCAATTGGGCATGTTCGATGATTCTGCTTCTTGGATTTAATGTATGAGATCTTCTGCTCTCTCTGTAGGCAACACGAGGAGAGAAAATTTCTTCTCACAGCAGGCTGAATAAAGAGAGAAGGGGCTGCTGAATTCATAATTCAGCTTCCTTATTTTTACAGATGAAGAAAGCAAAGCTTGTTGGAGTTAGATGACCAACGTAGCCAGGAAATGGGACCCTAAAACTGTCTGCAAATCAGAGTTCCTTCTACAATCCCCACAGCACCCACTACGATGTTGTAAAATCTACAGATTCTTGAAAAAGCTCTCTCGCTCTGATATTCCACATAAATATCCATGTAGATATTCCATCTCTAAAAACCTCCAGAAAAACCGACCAGCCTCCACTCTACCTAGACAGTCAAGTGTCGCTCAGGTGAAACCCCAGGGAAATCTCACTCCTTTCTGCCAGTTAGCAAAGCAGTGAGAAGTCAGAGAGTGAACAAAGGATAAGAATAAGACAGAAAATTTGCAGGCTATGAAAGAAGTATCTTGAATTTTTTCCTTTAAAATATTATGACTTCGTATCCACGGCAGATATTATTGTCCTTATGATCACCAGTAATCCAATTATTTCAGCATGTGCCACAGCAGCAAGCAAATGTAGCACCTAGCAAGAAGAAATGCTGTGACACACTTAGAAAAATATTACCCCGCGATGCTTTAATCAATTACAGCATTGATGGCTGGTAGAACTGGCGGGGCCCTGGCACCTCTGACCTCCCGGCCCCTGTTAATACCTGATGCTATTTTATCTGAGAATCTAATTTGGGTTTGTCAGTAATTAAAATTCATGAAACTCTGTCCACTATTAACCCTAGGTCTCCCCTACTAGATCTTGAATCTCCCGTGGAAAGCTCTCGACCTCAACAAAATGTCGATGATGGCTCTGGATATTTACATGTGTACAGATTCAGCAATAGAAGGAAGAGGTGTAATACTTCAGAATCCCGTTTCCCAGATAGGGATGCAAAAAAGGCCAGGAAGCTAATAACAGTTTGATGAGCACCCAGGAAACCATCATTACCGCTTTCCTGACAAATGGACATTGTGAAGGAAATGAATTAAGTTAAGCCATATCTAAATAATATGTTTTGTACGCATTAAAGTGATTATCTGTGAAGATGTGACATGAAATGGAAGATACAAATGATACATAGAGTAATCAACCACGTTCAAAAGAAGAAGAAAAGAAGAGTGGAAGGGGTTTTTCAAACACTAAAAAAATGGTAACACCATCTGAAGAGATGACCCCAGCCTCCTGTGTTCTTTTTTTTTCCTCCCTCAATGCACCAGAAGAATCTGGTGTCACTGCCACCTCCCCTCCTTCACTCTGTTAGCTCAGAGGAGAACCCGTCATAAATCCAGTAACACTTGAGATGATCCACATCTATTCTTTGTGTTCCACCTGGGGCCTTACATTGAAAATAAAGCTGTTGCCTCGCTTCCTGTTTGCCACCAGATTGCTGAGTGGCTTTGCTTAGCACTCTTTTCCCGAGGCACTTATTGCATGAGTGATACCCACGATGGAGCCTATAAATTTATACAACAAATTGAGGAAATGTTTCCTCACAAAGCTTTAAGAGGCAATATTAATTAAAGACATCTTTTCACATGGGATCATATAATATCTATTGCTGAAGTAATTAAGAATGAAGACATAAACTCATTAGATGTGTACTGTAAAGATGAAATGCTCAGAAATTATTGACGGTCTATATATTACCACCTCCAGCCATTTAGAGAAAATGCAATCAGCTAAGATGTAATGTGGCAGGGGTTTGAGTGAGAATAAAAATAAGTATATGTCCCTTTATTCTATTGGAAGTTCATTAACTAGCCAGCTCAGGAACTTCCTCTGATTTAAGAAACTCATTTCATTTTTTAAATTAAGTGAATTTGTCTGACTTTTCTGATTCTCATTCAGTTTCCACAAATCTTGAAACCATTTCTTTTTTTTTAATGCAAGTATAATTAACATACAGAGTTATATTAGTTTCAGGTGTATAATATAATGATTCAACAATTCCATGCATTGCTCAGTGCTCATCATGGTAAGTATACTCATCCCCTTCATCTATTTTGCTTATCCTGACTCTGGCAACCACCAGTTTGTTCTCTATATTTGAGTCTGTTTTTTTATCTCTTCTCTTATTTGTTCATTTGTTTCTTAAATTCCACATGTGAGTGAAATCATATGGTATTTGCCTTTCTTTGACTGACTTATTTTACTTAGCATAATACTTTCTAGGTCCATCCATGTTGTTGCAAATGGCAAGAGTTCATTCTTTTTCATGGCTGACTAATATTCCATTGTGGGTGGGGGTGGGGTGGGGTGGGGTGTGTGTGTGTGTGTGTGTGTGTGTGTGTGTGTGTACCACATCTTTTATCCATTCATTTACAGATGACTTTGAAGTTGATTCCACATCTTGGCCTCTGTAAATACTGCTGCAAAAAACACAGGGATACATACATGTTTTCAAATTAATGTTTTCATTTTCTTTGAAAACTCATTTCTTCATCATCATGTTTTGTTTCAAGGATGAAATTATCAAGACACTTCATTTTAGGCAGATCCACAGTATATAGCACAGTGCCTACTTACCAAATTTACCTTAGGTTGACTCACTTTGGAAGATATTCAGAAACCAAGGTAAGGCCTGTGTTGGGTCTTCCAACTGAGAAGTTTTCCCTTGCTCCTGTGCATTCCCTTTTCGTATCTGAGCAATGGAAACATTCTCTTTAGATCATATCACTAAGTTTACCTTGACTCTTAGTCTTCAGAGATTTATAGTTTCACCTTTATTGTCTTAGAGGCCCGAAAACTTTTGGATGATAAGAGCAAAGTATCTTAAGGCTCTTACCTACTATGTTGTTTGCTGTTGTTTTTTTAAAGATTTTTTTTTTTTTTTGACAGAGAGAGACAGCCAGGGAGAGAGGGAACACAAGCAGGGGGAGTGGGAAACGAAGAAGCAGGCTCCCAGTGGAGGAGCCTGATGTGGGGCTTGATCCCAGAACACCAGGATCACACCCTGAGCCAAAGGCAGACGCTTAATGACTGAGCCACCCAGGCGCCCCTTACCTACTATGTTTTTAACTCTCTTTTTCAAACAATGAATGGGCATTATTGCTTCTTTTAGAATAACAACTTTGGATTACTGGGTCTACAGACTGCCCAAAACAATAAATTTAAAAATTTAAAAATAACCAACCAAGAGAGTGTTACTTTTCATTTTAAGCCTTGTAAATCTATTCAACTTTTGATATCATGTCGTTGAATTATTTGACTCAATAAAACCTAAGAAGAGAAAATAGGTAAAGAGAGAGAGAGAAGAAAAAGTAAGCTAAGTAACCAAGCATTAATTTAAGGATAATCAATAAAAGACCTAAGATAAAAACTATAAATCATGTAAATCAACTAAGAGAGGAAATAAAAGGAAATAAACAAAATCCTATCAATCTACAAGAAATACGAAAAGAAAAAAAGCTAAGAAAAAGCACGGTAAACTGAAAACCAAAGATAGTAGAAACAAGTAAAAAAAAAAAAATCAGTGATAATAATTCAAATAAATATCAGATTAGACAAAAAAAAACCCAAGTATTTTCAGCTTAAAGAGAACTAAGGGAAAATGATATGGAAAGGTTGAGAATAAATAGATGGTAAAAGAAAAACAATTATAAACATTAAAAACTGATACAGTGAGAAGTTGGGTCCTCGGTTGAGCTGGATAGGAACCAGACCAGCAGGAACATCCACGGAATCAGCCTGACACGCAGGAAGATACATCTGGATCTCTACAAATGAACATTTCCAGCACTGAGTATCGAGGTACGAAGCCGGGAGCCGTGAAACCGCGCACAGATATCGGAAGCTAAACAGAAGGGGGAGGGAGCCGCCGTGTCAGGGCGCCGGGAAGCGGTAGCCACCTGCACAGGGGAGCGGACAGACCACGGACCCGCACGCTTGAGACAGCAGACTGAGAACGGGAGCTCCAGGAGCGCATGCAGGACGGCTGGCGGTTGGCGGGCCACCTGCACCGGGGAGCAGGCGGACCGCGGACCCGCACCCTGAAAACAGCAGACTGAGTCCGTGAGCCGGGAGCGTGCACCACCAAGCATCTCACGGGGCTCCGGAGCTCCGGTGTGCTCACTGGATCGAGGCTGAGACCGGGAGCTCCGGGAGCGTCTGCGGGGCGGCTGGCGGCTGGCAGCTGGAGGGCCACCTGCACGGGGGAGCAGGCGGACTCGCGGTCAGCACCCGTGAGACACCAGACTGAGACGGGGAGCTCCGGGAGCCCG